>NC_057712.1:29317973-29352945 GCF_004010195.1 Chiloscyllium plagiosum
GGGCAGCCCTGCCTGGCTCCAGATCTGACTGGGAAGCTATCTGATTCCCACCCGTTGATTGAGACTGCACTGACAATGTTGGTGTAGAGCAGTCTGATCCAATTGCAGATTCCCTCCCCAAAGCCCATTTTGGAGAGAACATCTCTCATATACGTGTGTGATATCCTGTCAAAGGCTTTCTCCTGGTCCAGGCTGATGAGGCAGGTGTCCAACCCTCTGTCCTGCACGTAGGCAATCGTATCCCTGAGGAGTGCGAGACTCTCAGTGATCTTCCTGCCTGGTACAGCACAGGTTTGGTCAGGGTGAATCACCGACCCTAGAGCAGACCTGACCCGGTTGGCGATGACCTTTGACAGAATTTTGTAATCCACATTCAACAGTGAGAATGGTCTCCAATTTTTGAATTCCCCCCTCTCCCCCTTCCGCTTGTAGATGAGGGTGATGATGCCTTTCCTCATGGATTCACTCATAGTACCTGCCCGAAGCATACTGACATACACCTCCAGCAGGTCCTGGCCAATCAAGTCCCACAGAGTGGAATAAAGCTCGATCGCTAAGCTGTCTCTTCCGGGAGTTCAATTCTTTTCGAAGGAAACGAGGGCCTTGGTCAGCTTGTCCAGAGATAGCGGCTGGTCAAGCCTCTCCCGTGTTCTGTCGTCTAAGACCTCCGTGATAGAGGACAGGAACGACTGGGAGGCCGCGCTGTTGGTCGGCTTCGCGTCATACAGACTAGCATAGAAGGATTTGCTGATCCTCATAACGTCAGCCTGAGATGACGTTATCGAGCCATCTTCTTCCTTCAGGCTGCTGAGCATGGAGCTCTCTTTGTGCACCTTCTGGAAGAAGAAACGTTAGCACGTCTTGTCCTGCTCCACCGAGTGGACCCTGGACCGGAAGATTATCTTGGAGGCCTCCGAGGCAAAGAGTGAGGTTTGCTGGCCCTTCACCTCCTTGAGGTCCTCCGTGACATCGACCCCCACCGTCTGCAGCAGGAGCAGGTTCTGCATACTTTCCTGGAGCTGGGACAGTTTTCCCCACCTCTCTCTCACCTCCTGAACACCTTTGAGGATGAAGAACCTCTTGATGTTCCCTTTTACTGTTTCTCACCAGTCCGCTGGGGACTCAAAGAGGGGCTTCACGGTTCTCCAACCTGTGTAGGCCCTCTTGAGCTCTGCTGCTCCCAAAGATTATGCTCAGATAAATCAAGTAAATTACTGATGCACTGTGGGCTTTACTACACAAGTCAGTCAATTAGCCTTGGAGAACTCACAGCACCATCAGTTTGGGTTCTGTTAAGACCGCAATTTGCAACTTCACTGTACTGAATCAGCACACCATAGCAACAAACAAGCTTTGTGTTACAAGCAAGCTAGCAAATAGTATGACTCATTTTTGGCATTTCTGGTCAGTTGATGAGCTCATGTATTCAAAGTCTGCAGTGCAGTGCTCCAGTGACAACATGATATTCTCTGGGATTGGGATTGATAGCCATTGACAGCAGTATGCTTGTGCTGGAGGAGAGCTGGTGTTGGATTCCAACAGTTAGCCTTCCATTATAAAATACAAGTCCCTACAAGTTTATCTTGTCTGTGGGAGATGGGGAGGAGGGTCTTAGTCAGTACATCTGTGTGTGCAGACGTTGTCACATGAGCCTGTTAATCTGGAGTGCTGCCTGATCTTTCATCACTTCTCTTTCTGTTGTTTCTGCAAATTTCAAGGATCTGAGGGAATTCCCAACGGAAATGCAAAATGCCCTCTGCATACTAAGGGTCTTGTAGCACTAAGGAAAGAAAGCAAAGCTAAAGATAGGAGAAAATCATCACGTTCGTCAGTGAAATGAGATGTTTGTAAATCCTTTCTCAGTTCTTGTGGGATCCTTTAAATAAGTTGCTGCCTTTCCTTCTGTGCCTTGCAACCAAAGATGCCTGTCTGATCCTGAATTTGAGGTAATTAATAATGACCATCTCAATTTAGATGGATGCTTCTACCCAGTGGAGCACTGGAACCATTGTCTTCAAAATAGATGGATGCAAAAATGTCTAAATATCCATCATGACATGACCTTTCCCTCCTCCACCCAGCCGGCTCTTGCTAAAAAAAGACAGGCAGAAAAACATAGAAAATCCAGGCTGGTGGAAGGCTTAATTGCAGCTGCAAGGAGCTGGGTCTTCTGCTTGGGTTGAAGGTGAGTTTAATGTACCATTTATACCAGAATTTAAGCAGTCATCATTCCCACATAGTTTCTACTAAGTGCGTTTGTAGGTGTTTGACGTAAGTCAGGGTCAAATATATGGTAATTGCCACCCACTCTTGATTTAAAGAACCAATTTGAACTAGTTACCAAGAACATTTTACAATTTTCAAAATCCCTCTTGTAAATAATTGGAAAAATCCTTTCTGGAAACAACTGGAAAGGTGTACTATAGAAATCATTATTGTCTGTTGCAGAATGGTGTTTTATTCATATGGCAATGTGGATTTTGTCTATGATCCATGAGCATTTTCCTTGGCAGTTTGAACAAAAAAAAATCTATGTTATCTTTATTAAGTTTAAATTAATACCTTTACAATCTATCCTGTCTTCTGCTTAAAACCCTAGACCAGGTCAAGAAAGGGACACAAGGAACATCTTTGGTAAATCTTTCAAGTGGCACAAGCAAGAAGAGGGACTCTGTTATAAATGTAAATAAGGTTTTAGATTTTTTTTAGAGGATAGAATACAAAGATATCAAAAGCATCAGACTGCATAGAACCCTTTGGTGTGGCAAAAATGGGAATATTGTGTGTGCTGTGGGGCACAATGTGTATTGAGGGTCTGGAAAAAACATAGAAGAAAGAATACAAGTTTTTAGTTATTCAGACCAACTTGGGAAATTTGAGGTAATTTTATTGGAGACCTGCAGGCCTGCAGGAGATTTCTTCTGTTAAAAATGAAGAATGGATTTGCTTTACGGTCACTTGAGATTTGTATATTTTTCAAACTTAGTACTGCGAGGCATCCACTTGCATTCAAGGAAGGAATTGCAGCTTTTAATTGTCAGGATCTAACTTGCATTAACACAGTGTCTAAAGTTTAGAAATTTACAAGCTAAAGTCAAATCACTCACTTTTATATGAGGCTTTCTCTGATTTTATGACTGATATTTACTAATGTAAAGGTTTTCAATGGATTAGGTGATGTACCAGCATCGACTGGAAACAAATTTTGAAACAATTGTGATGATTACAAACAATTACAAACAGTTATGATTACAATGTTTAAAGACATGAAAAAATATAGTAAAAATCATGAACGGTCATTGGTACATTTTGGCATGGTCATGTGGGGGGAATTGATAATGGCAACATGGCGGGCAGTTTAATGAAATTGCATCCTCCTTGGGGTGGCACAGTGGCTGACACTGCAGCCTCACAGTGCCAGGGACCTGGCTTCAATTCCAGCCTTGGGGACCTGTCCATGTGAAGCTTGCACATTGTCTGTGTGGACTTCCCCTGGCTGTTCTGGTTTCCTCCCACAAAGATGTGCAGGCTATGTAGATTGGCCATACTAAATTGTCCATAGTGTTCAGGGATGTGTAGGCTAGGTGGATTAGCTGTGGGGAATGCAGGGTTACAGGGATGGGTGGGTTTTGTGGAATAACCTTCAGAGGGTCAGTCTGAACTCAATTGGGCTGAATGGCTTGCTACCATATTGTAGGGATTCTTTGATAACATATTCTATGGCCTTCTTTGAGACAGGACAGACTGATACCAGCCACAGAGCAAAAGCTATTAAGGAGCTGAAACACAAAGATGGATGTAAAATGAGGTATTGACAAGGAATATTTTCCATTGTGTATTAATACGACCATCCACGTACAGTTGTATTGCAAAGTTTAAACTAATTATGTTGAATTGCGTTTTCCACAAGACCACAACAATAAATGGATTATGTTAAAACAGCAATTAGGTCAACGTCATGGGAAAATTATAAGAGGCAGTCTTTTGTCATTCATCACTATTTAAAATCATGTGTAGTACATCGCTATTTTGAAGAAGTTTGCATTATGTTGCTAGTCTTATTCCTTGACAGATAAAGTAGTTTTGCTTTCAGTAAGCTTTGTTTAATATACAAAGGCCACTTCTTTCAAAAATGTAGACTACGAATAAGTAAAATCTGAAAATGAAGGTGCTCAGGTCAAGGAAACAGGCAGATTTGTTTGTTCATGATTTGTTTAGGTGAGAGTTTTCTTTTATGTAGATAAGACATTTTAAAGTCAATTACTAGAATCATTAGTATTTTAGTCAGACATACATTTCCATACAGGTATCCTCTGATGCTCTACTGCAAGATTGGAGAGATCAACGGCATTGTGTGTCAACTAATATCTGACTGTCTTACTAATTCTCTGTAAATTTGGTAACATACTTGTAAATGGTGTGTGTGTGTGTTGGGGGATGGGGTGGGGGGGGGGGTGGGGTGTGAAGTGCTGGGTGGTTGTGGTGTTCACTCCAAGTATTGAATTAATAGATTCCTGCCAATATATTGATTTTCTTGCGAGTGTTCCATGTGCATTCATTTTGCAGGGTGCAAAAATAAGATAATTGCAATCTTGGGTTCTCATCAGACTCGCCAACTTTTCTATCTTGACCGTTGACTTCAGTGGTCTTTCTAGGAAATCCTATTTTTAAAAGGAAAGTCAGCTGAAAGCAATGCTTTGTTATATGCCTTTTGGAGATCTTGTTAATTTGAACATTGAGTTATGATATTTCAGACTTGCTTGCCACAGGAGTATTGCAAAATGTATTTTAAAATGAAACTACTATTGAGCTCACTCAAGAAGTTTAAATTCAGAAATTAAGGCAAGCAAGTTTGCATTGGATCTTGGGTTGGGCATCTGAACCATGATGCGACAAACAATAATTTGACATTCTAATGTTTGTTGCACTCATTGTACTGACATTATTTATTTGAACTCAGAGAGATATAAGAAATTCTTATGAAAAGTGAGAGCTTTAGATCCTAGTCACAAGGGGGCATTATTGCTACATCTGTATGTCATGGCATTGTACCAGGTGTGGGGGCAGCCGAAATTAACTCTCATTAAATGACGATGCTAAACTCTGGCCAAGGTAGCTGACACTGTTGAGCCCAAGAAGTAATAAAGTGTACACCAGAAAAACCTTGGGACACAGAGGTCATAGAGTTTTATAAAGTCATGAGGGGCATGGATAGGATGAATAGCCAAGGTCTTTTTCCCAGGGTGGGGGAGTCCAAAATGAGCGGTTATAGGTTTAAGGTGAGAGGGCAAAGATTTAAGAAGAACTTTAGGGGTAACTTTTTCATGCAGATGGTGGTGTGTATATGGAACAATCTGCCAGAAGAAGTGATGGAGGCAGGTACAATTACAATATTTAAAGAACATTTGGATAGGTATATGAGTAGGAAGGGTTTAGTAGGATATGGGCCAAGTGCTGGAAAATGTGATTAGGTCAGACTGGGATATCTGGTTGGTGCAGACAAATTGGACCCAAGAGTCTGTTTCCTTGCTCTATGACTCTGTAGGAACACAAAATAGGTCTCCTAATTTTGTCAGAACATTTTATTCAAATTTGCAAGTTAGATATTTGAAAAATGAGTACATTAGCTTTATTTGTGGTTTCTTTTTCACAACTATTGTGTTGGCTAATTGTTTGCTTACATCTTTTCTGTAAATTTGTTTGTATATGTAATGAAATTTGATATTTTCTGCCTTATGAATTGCTTGGAAATTTTAGAAAATCCCACATAAACTCCAGCATGTAACTTGTTATACGCATTCATTGGTAAACCTGTTAGACAGAGTTCAGTAAAAAAATGCAAAAGCCAAGGCTGTTTGTGGTGCAGTGATAGTCTCCCTGCCTCTGAGCCAGGAGGCTCATATTTGAGTTTGAATAAAATGTTCTGACAAAATTAAGAGATCTATTTTGTGTTCCTACAGAGTCATAGAGCAAGGAAACAGACTCTTCGGGCCAACTCGTCTGCAAGCTTCAAGACTCGTTAGCTCTGGAGATGTATGTGGTTACACCACTGAACAGATTGATGAGAAATATTTCAAACTCTAAACCTGCTGATTTCAAATCATCCAATCAGTGAGACCGTTTGTACAAACTCAACATGTTTATAATATCTTCTATCCAGATTAATATCTCATACTACCATTTCATTATCAACAATAAAATGTCCTGCATTAGTAGAATACTTGGTATTGCACTTGAAGTGTTCACCAAAACCGTAACCGTGATATAATAATTCTGTGTGGAAAATGTTTGGGCTAACATTTGATGATCTAATTTTATCTGCAGTGATTCATGTGTGGAAATGAACTTTGAGAGGAAGTGATGGCTTCAGGTACAGTTACACAGTTTTAAAGACATTTGGATAAGTACATGAATAAGAAATATTTGGAAGGATATGGGCCAGGCACAGGCAGGTGGGAATAGTTTAGTTTGGGATTATGACTGGTACAGATTGCCTGTACTGAAGGGTCTGTTTCCATGGTGTATGACTGTTTGACTCTCCTTTTCCATCCTCCATCTCATTCTCCCACCCCTCATGTCTGCCCTTCACCAGCATTTCCATCTCTGGGAATCGCATTCTGTTCCATTTAACTCTCTCCTCGGGGTCCAACAATGATGGCTGCATAGGCCCAAGTGCAATACCAGATGTGGCCACTGGTTCTTGTGCTGCAGGAGAGCTGCCGACCTCTGGCTGTCAGCTTCCATGGGTAGGAGATCTTCCCTATATCAGATGGTATGGTGATATAATGGATCTGATGGAGCCGGAAGCTCTAGTGGCAGGGTTCCTGCTTCTCATTTGTGGAGAAATAAGTTAGCACTTCATATCAATGGCCTTTTATCAGTTTGAAAACTTGGGCAGACGTTAACAAGAGCAGCAGAGTTCCTAACATCAAAACTGACGGATCGTACCACTGCTAACCCGATTTCTGAGAGCCCAGACAGAATTATGGGGTTTAGATGTCCATTTCCCTTTTGGGTTTCACATGTTCCTTAATCCAAGGCACCATCCTGCAAAGTTTATCTGAAATTGGCCTAAGGGCCACAGAGGAGTTTGTCAAAAAACAGTCAGAAATTTCACTTATGAATTACTTATGGATACGCATACCTGGATTTCAGCAACCTTGGTGCTTTTCTTAATCTTTTTGTGTTGTATTTAAAATAGGACCCTGCATGAGTTTGAATCAGGTGCACAATGTGGCTACCTATATATTAATGGTTGCTATGGATGGTAGCTTTATTCATCTGATTTTCATCTGTCTGACATCTTCCCTACTTCCAGTTTCTCCAGTTCAGGGCTCTGCAGTGACCTTCATGCGTCGCTAAACATGTGTCCTCTGGGCTTGGCCACCAGCTCTGAAGGCAACACCTTGCTTACTGTTGTGCATTGAATCATCCAATATTGCAGAAAGGGAGCAAACCATTTTGCCTGTAAAATCAGACTAAACTCCTTGCACTTGCTAAATCAGGCTTTTGCTGTTAACTGTGATCTGTAGCTTTTGAACAGTATGCCTTCTACACTTTGAATTTCTCCCAGAAAAGGTGCAATACACAGCTCTATTAGATCACCATTGGCCTTGTTGGATTAGCCAAGTAGTTGTTTCAATAGTTATTCTTACAAATGCCTCATAACTATGCCCCAAGATGTCTGTAATCAATCATCTGGAGGAACATTATTAAAGCTAGTAATGTAAGAGAGAAAAAGAAAATCAGTTCTACTGAGAATGTCATCAGTCATGTCTGCAAGTCTGGTTCCAGACATTGACACATTTCCAAGGTGGCACACACGAGAAAGTATAGTTCCATGCTTAGTTCCAAGTTGGTGATGCTTTGATAGTATGCAGCTTAAGTTTTATACGCCCTAGCTGTTGTGTCTCAAGAGGTTGTTGACTGTGTTCTGCTTCTCTTGTTGCTCCTGAATTTTCAAGTGTCTTACACTGTCATACTTGGTGCTAAGATCTGCCAGTCTCCAGATCTTTTAAATATTGGGACAAAATATTTTTGTTGTTTCATCAAAGTGTTCTGCTTGTTTGGAGGTATAAGTTCACTGCAACATGCTGTGGATACCTGTTCCATTATAGGGTTGAAACTGCATTTTAAAAATAGTCAATGTGATGGACAATCAATGGAAAACGTTGTCTTAAAACAATAGGGTTGTCAACTTTCAAGATGGATCCTGAGCTGTGGCCCACTTCTGCTAGACTTGCACCTTGTAATAATTTTTAGAGATATACAATAAATGATGGCTGAGCCAGTGATGTCCACATCCCATGTATGAATAAAACATAATAGCAGTGTGTAGTGTGTATTCCAATCTCAGGCTATCTCCAAGTATATGTGTTGATGGAATTCAGAATGACTGCTTTCTCTGTGTGATTCAGAATTGGTTTTGTTTTAAAACACATTCATTCTGCTTTAGAATTGTGAGGCAAACAGGATATAGTTGCACCCAACAGCAAAAACAGGTACAGGATTTTCATTGAGAATACTTTGGTGATTTTAATAAAAATGATGGCGAAAAGTTAGTGCATGATGAGGTACAGCCAAAGATAAGTGAAGGGAAAAACTAGAGAGTGAAACATCTAGATTAGGAAATATGTTCTACAAAGTATTATTTTTCTTCCAAAGATTTTGCAAGCAACATAGATCTCAAACAATTCTGTAGCATCCCTGTGTGAGAAGGACGATGTCACCTAATAGACAATAGGTCTACAGAACCTGTCAGATGCCTGCAAACCAGAAGTCAAGATGATCATTACTTCATTGTCTATGACTGTGGAGGTAACAACCACACAACCTATTTATCACCAGGTCATTTCAAGTGGCTACAGGAAACCTGTTTGATGTCTCCTTGGATATTATTGGCCACATGTTATCTAAATAACTGACATCATTATTTTGTGCATTGGGCAACAGAATGGTACCATGTGCTAAATGCCCAGGCTGTGCAGGGCCAGATGTTAAAAATCTGCCATATCAATGCCTCATGTGCTGGAATCTGCCACAGTGTATACAGCCTCATTAATTCTACCCTCCTGAATTCTGAAAAGGAGATGGTTTGTCAGGCATAAGGAGTACCTCTTGCTGCTACAGGAATAAACTGCAACTGAGAATCATGATATTCAGCTTCGTACAGCCACTAGAATGGCCACTAAGATATTCATAGCTCTCCTAATGAGATATTTTCAATGTTTTGATAAATCAAGATGATGTAAAGGAAGAAGTAAAATATCTCCAGAAGAACCACTACAAACTTTAACTTATTTTTTGAGGGGCCAAATTGTTCTGATTTGGAGATTCCTGGGGAGTTGACTTTGTTCTCCATGGAAAGAGTACATTACAAAGTTGAAAATCAGGAGGATTGTTACGCACAGGACTTCTCAATGACGACTACAAGTAAGGATCAGAACAATGAAGTGCCTTTTGTCTAACAGACTTTCTTCATCACTATTTCCATTTTGTCATTCATCATTACAGGGGTAATAAATGCTTCAATTCAGTCCCCATTCTATAGTACTACATCGCCTAATTGTGCAAGTTGTAATATCGTAAATAAACAACTGGAACACAACATAAGTGGAGCACTACCTGTATGGTCACAAATTTTATAAAGCATTGAGCCCAATCTATGGAAGTATATATTCTGTGCCCTGGACCTCAAAAGAGAATATAAGTCATCTTACTCTTTCCACACATGCTGCTTCCAAATGCCATCAAAACCATCTGTCTTGTGCTTATCTTAGACATACTCTAATAACCAGTGTCGCAAGATATGTTTGTTTTTCTGTGCCACAAAATGCCCATGAGATGAAGACTGAAGCTTGCATAGCAGCAGGAGTCACTGCTGAGTGCAGCTTTTGAGCAATTGCCTGCAGTATCATTTGTGTCTCGTGTGTGGTGTTGTAAATACCTGCTGTATATTGTGGGAGGCAGCCTCAAACAGATTGTGTTGAAGAGTGTGGTGCTGGAAAAGCATAGCCGGTCACGCAGCATCTGAGGAGCAGGAGAATTGACGTTTCAGGCATAAGCTTTTCATTAAGAATGAGGCTTGTGGCCCAAAACGGCTGAGAGATAAATGAGAAAGGGGTGGGGCTGGAGAGAAGGTAACTGAGAATGCGATAGGTAGATGAAGTAGAGGGAAGATGATAGGTTGGAGATGAGGATGGAGCGGATAGTTGGGAAGGAAGATGGACAGGCAGGACAGGTCATGAGGGCGGTGCGTGTTGGAAGGCTAGATTTGGGATAAAGTGGGAGGAGGGGAAATGGGGAAACTGGTGAAATCCACATTGATCTCATGTGGCTGGAGGGTCCGAAGTCATTCCTGATGAATAGCTTATGCTTGAAATGTCGATTTTCTTGCTCCTCAGATGCTGCCTGACCGGCTGTGCTTTTCCAGCACCACACTCTTCCACTCTGATATCCAGCATCTGCAGTCCTCACCTTCTCCTCAAACAGATTGAGTCCAGTCATTGCTGCAAGACACAAACTTAATCCTGGTCTGCATCAGCAGCTTGCCACTTGCACTGTTTCATCAACTGACCTTTTGAACTGAGAACTTTTGCCATCGAATGCACAGCTTGCTTTAGTTGAAGGGGTTGGGTTCCCTGATATTGGGGATTCCTTTTGTGGTTCTTTGTCATTAAGAAACATTATGTGCAAGTTTCTCCTGTAACAATGTAGTGTTAGTTTTTATGAAAAGTGATGTTCTTTGACAGGTCTTTTTCAGTTGATTTGATGGTGTATACAGTTGAAGTGGAGGATAAACTATAAGGCCTGAGAATAGTTGTGACTGTTTTTGATTGGTTCAGGCTCGATGGGCCAAAGGGCTACTTTACATGCTGTAGATCTCCATGACTTTGTCTGTCACAGCATGGATGCCCAAGGAAGGCAAGGAGACTAGTCCATGTAGATGTTAGTGCAAATTCCTTTTGTTATGGCTAACTTGTCTTCCATTGTTAGATTGCTAATAACCTTTAGGACTGGTTTGCAGATGTAGGGATGGGAAAGTGAATACATGCAGCAGTGTCACTCTTTCAACATGGCACGCAAGACACCTTTTTGATGGTTACTTTACATGTGCATCAAGCAGTCTTTCCCTCCTTTATGCGGTCATTTATTTAATGTTAATCTCATCAAAATTATGTCCTTACCTTTTCTGTCACTTTCCAAAGTCAAGCACTTTTCTTTGGATGTCTCTCCCCATTCCTCCACTTGTAGATGTTTCTGAAATTTGCCACAGAACTTGGCAACTATTATAGCTGCCTAATGGTCTGTTCAGATGATAATAAGACCTGCACATCCCACAACTCGTTGCTGCTGTTTGAACTATCACTGGCCTTTTTAAAGGCTGCAATAAAGGATTTTCCTCTGTCTCACCATTATACTCCTGTGTTATATTGTGCTTAGCCAATTTTGATGCATATTTAATGACAATAGAAAATGCTGAGGTTACTCAGCAGGTCAAGCAGCAATTTGGAGAGCGAAGCATTGCTTATGGATCTGAAAGGGTTAATATCATGGAGTTCCATAAATAGTACCCATAGACTAATGAGGCATTGGTTCTCAAAGGAGTGACATAGTATCAATTCCTACAGGAAAGGGTTTTCTTCTACCATACTAAGCCAAGATGGTAAATTCCTGCAGTTAGGAGAGGATGATGGCAACCATTATGAGCAGCAGCGCATGCAGTGTAGTGAATTAGGATGCCCTTCCAATTAAAAATGTAGAGTTTACTTTACAATTTGCTGATATATTATCAGAACCAGAGAATGTGGGCAAGTATAGTTTTTAAGCCAATAGAGTGGCAAGAAAGGCTCAGGAGAAGAACAGAAGATAAAATCTTCGGTGAGATAGAGGGCAGAAGTGATAGAGAATATGAGAAATGCTAAAAAGAGATGATTACAATACAAGTAAGGAGGAGAAAGTGAGGTCTGCAGACGCTGGAGATCAAAGCTGAAACTTTATTGCTGGAACAGCACAGCAGGTCAGGCAGCATCTAGGGAACAGAAGATTCGACGTTTCGGGCACATGCCCTCATTCCTGAAGAAGGGCATGTGCCCGAAACGTCTAATCTTCTGTTCCCTAGATGCTGCCTGACCTGCTGTGCTGTTCCAGCAATAAAGTTTCAGCTACAATACAAGTAAAGCTTGTGTGCTGTGGATACTGTTTGTCACTTATCAGTCCAATCTTTGTATGCTGTCCAGATCTTGCTGTATTTGGAGAGGGACCTTTTCAGCAGTTGAAGAATTGCGAATGGTGCTGAACATTGTACCATCATCAGTGCACTGCTAATCCTATGACGGATCTGCTCATTTTTCGCTAACTTTCCCCCAGACTGACTGGCATGCTCAGCCATTTTGGATGACAGTTAAGAATCTGATCTGGAATCACATATAGGCCAGATTTGGTAAGGATGACACATTTTCCTTACCAAAAACAGATCCGTGAACCAAGTGGGCTTCTATACATAATCGTAATTTCATGCACGTCATTACTAAGACTAGCTTTATATTACAGATTTATTAACTAAACTCAAATGCAATCTGATCCAGAGTCTTGGTGTTTGAATTGGTAGCCCACTGACATTATAACGAAAACACATCCCCCTTTTGAGACTTGCCTTGAACAGTGCGGCTGGCCAAGGATAATGGGGTCAAATTGGGAGGCAGAATTCAAGTGGGAGGTGAGTGGAAACTCTGGCCTGCAAGTGGCAGACTGAACGGATGTGTTCAATGGAGCAATAAATGCTTACTCTCCTGTTCAGAAGAAAGCATATTCCCACTCGGTGAATTCATCTAGATTCTAAAATGGAAGAAATTGCCAGGTGTTTTGTGGAAAGATAAAAAGGCAAATGGTAAATGTCAAGCAAGTGCTTAAAAATGGGAAGTGAAAGAAATTTGAGCAGATGAATGAAGGGTCCCGAGAATCATGAAGTGAATGGTCCGTTCAGAATATTGAGAAAGAGAGCCTGTATTTAATGATGATGCTGGAAATGACAGAGAATGATCCACTGAATACAAAGATTGTTTAAACTTATATGATGAGGAGGTTTGTAGTGAGCCCAATAGTTTATCTCCTCTGTGAGGTAAGTAAGTGGTTCACATACGGAATGAATTGCCAGAGGAAGATGTGGATACAATACAATTATAACATTTCAATGACACTTGATAAGTACATAATAAGAAAGATTTGGAGGGAAAGGGCCCAAACACAGGCAAATGGGACTAGTTTAGTTTGGGAATATGGTTGGTGTGAATTAATTGGACCGAAAGGTCAGCTTCGATGACTCCAGATCGACCTGATGAGGAACTTCACTAGTTTTGAAGTTGTGCCTGGCAAGGCTGATTCAGTTTATGAATAAATCACTTGGAAAGGTGTATCTAACAGACTCTGGGTTTCCCAAAAAATTATGAAAATATATCTCCTGCAAAATGGTGTAACTTAGATGAGATCCATGATGAGAATAGCATGAAAAGAAACTTGATAAGAGGCTACAATTGAATAAATGAGATTTGTTTTGCTCCAAGATTTTAAATTGTCCATTTACATCCATTTGTTTTCTTTTCAATTGTTGTGGAAAAAGAATGAATTGTATGAGGTTAATGTTCATAATGTGCTTTCTCAACTGAAGATTACGAAAGTAGCTCATCAAGAACCACAAGTCAGTTGAATTAATAATTGATATGGATAGATGAAAGGCAGCATGCCAAATTGGTTTTATAAAGTGTGGATGAAACCTAAGCATCATATTAATGTATTCCCAAAGGAGATTCCAAGTGCTTAAAGGAAACAACGTTAAAAAGACTGCTCGGAAACCTACAGGTACAAGTGGAGTAGGTGAAGACATTGCCATTCTCTTTATTCTGGCAGAGGAAACACTTACTTACACAAAGATATGCTTTGACAGTCCAAGCTGAGAGATGTCTCAATATTCTGTGGAAGAATTGTTTAATGAATTGAGACCTGAGTAATGATATTACATGTTATTTTATATCTACAAATCTCCTTTCTTAATAGTTAGATTTTAGCTTGGAGCTTTGGAGACTCTTTTTAACATTTTGGCTTGGGAATGAACAGGAAGGAAAAGGATGATCACACGAGAAATAACAAACAGCCCTCAACCCTATTGTGGGCGTCAGCTGTCACATGGTTGGTAGCATTCTTACCTCTGAATCAAGGTTGAGAGTTGAAGTCCCATTCCAGGACTAAACACAAAATTCAAAGCTGACACTCTAGAATGTGCAAACTCTGCACAAACAGTCACCTAAGGATGGATTCAAACCTGGGTCCCTGGCACTGTGAGGTAACAGTGCTAACTGCTGAGTCACCATACTGACCTTTAGCTCTAAGCACTTTATCTACCTCCTTCATGAAAACATTTAGTGAATTGGCCTCAACCATTTCCTGTGGCAGAGAATTCCACAGGCTCACCACTCTCTGGGTGAAGAATTTTCTCATCATCTCAGTTCTAAATGGGCTACACTCACCCTTTTGACTATGACCCCCTAGTTCTGGAGTCCCCAGGCATTGGGTACATCTTTCCTGCATTACGTCAGTCCTGCTAGGATTTTGTAGGTTTCTGAGATCTCCCCTATCTATCTAACTCCCAGTGAATATAGTTCAAATTGATCCAAATTCATACATCAGTCGTGCCATCCCAGGAATCAGGCTGGTAAATCTTCATTCCATTTCCCCTTTGACTGGAACATCCTTTCTCAGATAAGGAGACCAAAGACACACTACTCCAGGTGTGGTCTCAAGGCCCCTGTACAATTGCAGCATGATAGCTCCGATCTTGTACTCAAATCTTCTTGCTATGAAGATCAATATACCATTTGCCACCTCACCTATCTTCTGCACCGACATGCTTAATTTTCAATGACTGACGTACCCAGGTCTCATTGCACCTCCCCCTTCCCAATCTAATGCCATTCAGATAATTTACCTTCTTGTTTTTTTGCTCTCAATGTGGATAACTTCACATTTATCCATGTTATAATTCATCTGCCACAAATTTTCCCATTGTCTAAGCTTGTCCAAATCACAGTAAAGCATCTTTGTATCCTCCTCACAGCTCACTGTCTCACTCAATCTTATATCATCTGGAGATATTGCATTTAGTTCACTGATCAAATCACTAATATCTATTGTGAATAGCTGGAGTTCGACCAATGATGCCTGTGGAGCCCCACTAGTCACTGCCTGATCCATTTATTCCTATAATCTGTTTTCTGTCTGGCAACCATTTCTCTATCAATGTAAAAGAGTGTGGTGCTGGAAAAGCACAACCAGTCAGGCAGCATCCAAGGAGCAGGAGAATCGACTTTTCAGGCATAAGCCCTTCATCGACATTGATTCTCTTGCTCCTCGGATGCTGCCTGACCGGCTGTGCTTTTCCTGCACCACACTCCGAGACTCATCTCCAGGATCTGCAGTCCTCACTTTCTCCTCTATCAATGTAAGTGTATTACCTCAAACCATTGTGCTTTAGTTTAACATGCAAGTTTGGGACCAATCAAAAGACTTCTGAAACTTCAAGTAAATCACATCCACTGACCTCACCTTATTAACCGTATGAGAAAAATTCCAGGAGATTCTCCAAACATGATTTCCCTGTTGTAATTCATGGTGACTCTGTCATATCCTGTTATTAAATCATTTTCAATGGTCTCTAACATTTTCCCTACTAATGGTGTCCACCTTAACCGTTCTATAATTCCCTGTTTTCTCTCTACCTCCTTTTCTAAATAGTTGGGGTTATATTAGCAACTTTTTAATCAATAAGAATCATTCCAGACTCTATAGAATCACGAAAGCTGATCACCGATACATCACTCGTTCTAGGGCCACTTCCTTACCCACTCTGTGATGTCGATTATCAGGCCTTCGAGATTTATTGGCCTTTAATCTGATCAGTTTCCCCAACACCATTCCCCTACTAATACTGATTTCCCTTAGTCCTTCCCTCTTAACCTTGTCTTTCCCAACAGTTTTGGGATGTTAAATGTGTGAAGACAGAATGGTATGGATTTAATTGTTCTGCCATCTGTTTGGTCTCCATTATAACTTGCTTTGTTTCTGATTGTGACGGACCTACATTTATATTCACCCACCTTTTTCTCTTCACATACCTATCAAAGCTTTTGCAATCAGTTTGCATGTTCCCTGCAATATTATTGTCATACTCTATTTCCCCCACTCTTTAATTAATCTCATTGGCTTCCTTTGCTGAAATCTAAACTGGTCCAAATCCTCAGGCCTTTTTGTATGCTTCTTACTTGGATCTAATGCTATCTCTAATCTCCCTTTTTAGCCACAGTTGGGTCACCTTTCCTGTTTTATATACTGACAGTGTCCTTTTTGAATGTTATATTGAGCCGTTTTGACCTTTTCAGAGAGGCAAAGATCTCAAGGCCGCGATCAAGTTGTCCTTCTGAATATATATTGATCAATAAACATCCCAAAGTCAGATCTGATTGTACAGAGAGGCAGTGGTATCATGGTAATGTCATTGGGCTGCCAATTTGAAGGCACTGGTTAATGGGTTCAAATCCCAGCACAGCAGCTGCTGAAATTTAAATTAATTATTCTGGAATTTCAAGGCATTGGTCAGGCCACTTTTGGAGTATTGTGTACAATTCTGGTCTCCTTCCTCCTATCGGAAGGATGTTGTGAAACTTGAAAGGGTTCAGAAAAGGTTTACAACGATGTTGCCAGGGTTGGAGGATTTGAGCTATTGGGAGAGGCTGAATAGGCTGTTTTTCCTGGAGCGTCAGAGGCTGAGGGGTGACCTTATAGAGGTTTTTAAAATCATGAAGGGCATGGATAGGATATTTAGACAAGGTCTTTTCCCTGGGTGGGGGAGTGCAGAACCAGAGGGCATAGGTTTAGGGTGAGAGGGGAAAGATATAAAAGGGACCTCAGGGGCAACTTTTTCACGCAGAGGGTAGTGAGTGTATGGAATGAGCTGCTAGACGAAGTGGAAGAGGCTGATACAATTACAAGATTTAAAAGCATCTGGATGGATATATGAATAGGAAGGGTTTAGAGGGATATGAGCCAAGTGCTGGCAAATGGGAGTAGATTAGGTTGGGATATCTGGTCGGCATGGATGAATTGGAATGAAGGGTCTGGTTCCAAGTTGTACATCTCCATGACTCTATTTTAAGGTGACACCTTATTTTTAAACAATGACATTTCAGTGTAAGTTTTCCCATGAGAAGGAATATCTACTCTGCAACAAGCCTGTCAGTACGTCCTCTGGATCTTGTGTTGCATTCAATACTGCATGCAGTTCTAGTTTGCCTGCTATAGGAATGATGTGAAACTTGAAAGGGTTCAGAAAAGATTTACCAGGTTGTTTCCAGGGTTGGAGGGTTTGAGCTATAGAGAGAGGCTGAACAGGCTGGGGCTGTTTTCCCTAGAGGGTTGGAGGTTGAGGGGTGACCTTATAGAGGTTTAAAAAATCATGAGGGGCATGGATAGAATAAATAGACAAAGTCTTTTCCCTGGGGTGGGGGAGTCCAGAACTAGAGGGCATGGGATTAGGGTGAGAGGGGCAAGATATAAAAGAGACCTAAGGGGCAACTTTTTCACGCAGAGGGTGGTATGTGTATGGAATGAACTGCCAGAGGAAGTGGTAGAGGTTGATACAATTGCAACATTTAAAAGGCATCTGGAAGGGTATATGAATAGGAAGGGTTTGGAGGGATATGAGCCAATTGCTGGCAAATGGGAGTAGGTTAAGTTGGGATATCTGGTGGGCATGGATGAGTTGGAACGGAGGGTCTGGTTCCATGTTGTACATCTCCATGACTCTATTTTAAGGTGACACCTTATTTTTAATCAGTGACATTTCAGTGTAAGTTTTCTCATGAGAAGGAATATCTACTCTGCAACAAGTCTGTCAATACATCCTAAGGACCTTGTGTTGCATTCAATACTGCATGCAGTTTTAGTCTGCCTGCTATAGGAACGATGTTGTGAAACTTGAAAGTGTTCAGAACGGATTTACCAGGATATTGCCAGGGTTGGAGGGTTTGAGCTATTTGGAGAGGCTGAATAGGCTGGGGCTGTTTTCCCTGGAGGGTTGGATGCTGAGGGGTGACCTTACAGAGGTTTATAAAATCATGAGGGACATGGAGAAGATGAATAGCCAAGGTCTTTCCCTGGGTTGGGGGACTCCAAACCTCGAGGTTTAAGGTGAGAGGGGAAAGATTAAATGGACCAAAGTAGCATTTTCATGCAGAGACTGGTGTGTATATCAAATGAACTGCTAAATGAACTGGTGTGGAGGCTGGTACAATTACAGCATTTAAAATGCATCTGGATGGGTATAAAAATAGAAAGGGTTTAGAGGCATATGGGCCAAATGCGGGCCAATGAGACTAGATTAATTTCGGATATCTAGTCAGCTTGGAAGAGTTGGACTGATGGGTCTGTTTCTGTGCTGTAAGTGAATCCAAGTTGCCTCTTTCTTTTAAACTTCAATGAATACAAACCAGTCATTTCAACTTTTCCCCAGAAGACAATCTTCTCATTCCAGGTATTAGTCTCATAAACTTTCTCTGAACTGCCTTCAAAACATGTAAATGCTTCTGTAATAAGGTTATCAATTCTGTCCACATTATGCCAAATATGGTTTCACCAGGAGCCTGCACAACAGATGTATAACCTCCCTACTTTTAGATTCAATTCCCCTCATGATAAATTTTATTTCCTTTTTAATAATTTTCCCATTTGCTTGCATAGAGTCAAACAGCATGGAAACAGACACTTCAGTCCAACCAGTCCGTGCCAACCATAATTCCAAACCAAACAAGTCCTACCTACCTACATTTGGCCTATATCTCTCGAAACATTTCTTATTCAAGTACTTTCTAAACGTCTTTTAAACATTGTAACTGTATCTGCCTTTACCACTTCCTGTAGAAGTTCATTTCAGACAGGAACTATTCTCTTTGCACAAAAGAAATGTCTCTCATGGCCTTTTTATATCTTTCTTTTCTCACCTTAAAAATATGCCCCCTAGTCTTGACATGTCCACCCTAGGGAAAAGACATCAGCCATTGACCTTATCTATTTCCCTCATGATTTTATAAACCTCTATAAGATCACCTCTCAACCTCCTACACTCCAGTGAAAAAAGTCCCAGCCTATCCAGCCTTGCCTTATATTTCAAACTCTCTATTCCTGGCAAATCTCTTCCGAGCCCTCTCGAGCTTAATAATATCTTTCCTGTAATAGAGCGACCAGAACTGGACATTACTTCAGAACAGACCTCGTGAATGTGCTGGACGACAACAGCATAATGTCCCAACTCCTATACTTGGTCTGAGCAATGAAGGCCAACATGCTAAAAACCTTCTGAACCACCTTGTCTACATGTGATGCAAACTTATCTGCATACAACCCTTTGTGAGTAATGCAGAAAGACAGTCCGATTCATGTGCATCTGAAAGCTGTGCAATCTCTCTCCATTTAGTTAATGTGCTTCTTTTTATTCTTCATGCCAAAATTGACAATTTCACATTTTCACATCATACTCTATTTGCCTGCTTACTTGACCTATTCGAGTCTTATGTAGCAGCCTTATTATCCTCACAATTTAATTTTCTACCTATCTTTGTGTCCTCAGCAAATTTGGAAGCAATACTTCATTTTCCTTGATTGAAGTTATTTAAATAACTGATAAAGAATTGAGGTCCTAACATCGATCTCTATGACACACCACAAGTTACATCTTTCTAGCCTTAAACGAAATTCATTCCATGTTTACTCACTGATTCCTATTGGCCAGCCAATCTTCCAACCATGCCAATATGCTACCCTCTATACCATGAGCCTTTATTTTCTATAATAACCTTTGGTATGACACACTATCAAATGCTTAAGTTCAGTTGCAAGTTAGGATGGGTAATAAATGCTGGCCTATCATCAATGTCCACCACAGTGAAAAACTATATTTAAAATATTATCATGTTGCTGCTATTGGCAGCTTGCTGTACACATATTGGCTGTTGTGTTTCATAGATTAATATAGTGATTACCTTTACAAGCAATGAAGTATTATTTTGAATATCCTTTAAGATTTTCTATGGTCATAAAAACCATTATATAAACATAAGTTTTTTTTCTACTTTCCCAGAACACAAATTAACCTTTACTTAATCGTGTACTGTGTCCTGTTCCCAAAATAAATTGAACAAATGTTGACAGTATCAATTTAACATTGCTCTGTATGCTTGATAATGACTAATTGTTTTACATCAATAATCTGAATTCAAATTGTCAGGAAAAAAACTGCTCAAACAAACTGACAAAACCGCCGGAAGCAACTGAATCCGATGAGGTGGGTGAAGATCTAATGCTATCTTTATCTAATCCTTGTCCTATTTTGTTGAGAATGTAGTTCTTGTTTATTTATGAAGTAGTGAGGTACATTTTGCTTGACCAATAAGTGTTACCACGATAACTCTGTAAGCAATATATTAATAAAAATTTTGAACTGTGTACAGTTCCTGTGCTCTTAGCTGTAACATCAAAACTGCTGAATAAACATAAAGCTATTGCTGCTTATAGCAGAAGCTAGACTGTGACAGCATCGATGTGCAAGTATGTGGGTGAATGTAAATATAGGGGTCTTGAATTGGGCTTGGACTGTTGGGGTCCTGAATAGTAATGTTTTGGGCACCAGCAGGCATTCATCAGGAAGTGATTGATCTGAGATGTCAGGTAGAGGGAAGAGTTCAAGTGCTGGTGAGATTTAGGGTGGAATTTCATCCCTCTCTGCTCCCACCCTCAACCCCACCTCACTGGATGGGTTTAGAGATTGGGAAGCATTTAATTGTGCAAGTGAGTGCCAGATGAGGAACTCAGCCACCTTCCCATCTCTACCCTGATGAGATCTGTGGCAGAAATGTTCACAGGTGGGTGCCCTACCCAAATGCCAATCAAGAGCCTAAAGTGGGAGCCGAGAGTGTGGTGCTGGAAAGGCACAGCAGGTCAGGCAGTATCCAAGGAGCAGGAGAATTGACGATTCAGGCATAAGCCCTTCATCAGGATTGAGGCTTGTGGGCCAGGGAGGCTGAAAGATAAATGGGAGGGATGTGGGAATGGGGGTAAGATAGCTGGGAATGTGATAGGTAGATGAAGATGGAGGGGGAAGATGATAGGTCGGAGAGGAGAGTGGAGTCGATAATTCATTTCGGGCGTGAGCCCTTCTTCAGGCTCATGCCTGAAACGTCGATTCTCCTGCTCCTTGGATGCTGCCTGACCTGCTGCGCTTTTCGAGCAACACATTTTCAGCTCTGATCTCCAGCATCTGCAGTCCTCACTTTCTCCAAGAAAGATGGACAGGTCAAGAGGGTGGCCTCCAAGCCTCATTCTTGATGAAGGGCTTATGCCCAAAACGTCGATTCTCCTGCTCCTTGGATGCTGCCTGACCTGCTGTGCTTTTCCAACACCACACTCTCGACTCTGATCTGCAGTGCTCACTTTCTCCAAGATCCTAAAGTGGGAGCCTGTAAAGCAATTCTTATTGTTTTTAATTGTTGATTCTCAGGGTGGATTCCTCATTGCCAGGCACTTCATGCCTAATTCAGATATCCAGCATCAGGAAGGATGGGACCCACTTACAGCTAGGACACTGTCCTTTTTTCTGCTTTCCTGCCACCTACAGGCAGCGTCTCAGCCCTAACAAGACTCGCATCCTAACCCTATCTCTCTCTCTCCTCACCTGTGGTCAAGGTACCTTGCTTGGAGGCTGAGGATGTGGGCAAGATCCTAAATGAGTACTTTGCATTAGTATTCACTCTGTAGGAAGATATGGAGGTTGGTGAGATTTATGCGGAGCATGCCAATATGCTATGGCATTTTGAGATCAATAAAGAGGTGGTGTTGGGCCTCTTGAAGAGCATTAAGGTGGATAAGTCCCCAGGGTCTGATGGTATCTACCTCAGGTTATTGAGAGAGACAATACAGGAGATTGCTGAAACCTTGACCAAGATCTTTGCTGCATCATTACCCACTGGAGAGGCCCCAGGGGACTAGTGAATAGCTAATATTGTTCCTATGTTCAAAAGGGAAATAGAGATAATACAGGAAACTATAGCCTGGTGAGTCACACATCAGTGGTTGGGAAGCTGTTGGAGAGAATTCTTTCAGGATAGGATTTATGCGCATTTGGAAAAACATGGCCTAATTAAGAACAGTTATCATGGCTTTGTGTGGGCAGGTCATGTCTTACTAACTTGATTGAATTTTTCAAGGCAGTGACAAAGGTGAATGATTTATTGATGAAACTTTATTGCTGGAACAGCACAGCAGGTCAGGCAGCATCCAGGGAACAGGAGATTCGACGTTTCGGGCACAGGCCCTTCTTCAGGAATGAGCAGAGAATGATTTATTGTCATGTGTATCTCAATACAGTGAAAAGCTTGGTTACGAACACTACAGGCACATCATAGTAAGCAAGGATTGTCAGATCAAAAAAAACTTAGAGGCATATGAAAGTGGAGTAGTGGATGTTGTCTACATGGATTTTAGTAAGGCTTTTGACTAGGTCTCTCATGGTATACTCATCCAGAAGATGAAGATGCGTGGGATCCATGGTGACTTGGCCATATGGATTTGGAATTGACTTGCTCATAGAAGGTAGAGGGTAATGTTGGAAGTGTGGTTTTCTGGCTGGAGGTCCAGAACTAGTGGTGTTCTGCAGGGATCCATACTGTGACCTCTAATGTTTGTGATAATATATAAATGACTTGGATGAATATATAGATGGGTGGGTTAGTAAGTTTGCAGACGACACAAAGATCGGTGGAGTTGTGATAGTGTAGAAAGCTGTCAAAGGATATAGTGGTATATAGATCAGTTGTAGATGTGAGGAGAGAAATGGCAGGTGGAATTTAATATGGATGACTGTGAGGTGCTACACTGGGAGATCAAATATTAAGGAAAAGTTCTCAGTTAACGGTCGGACCCTGAACAGCATTGACATACACAGGGATCTTAGGGTTCAAGTCCATAGCTCCCTGAAAGTGATCATTCAAGTAGATAAGGTGGTAAAGAAGGCATATGGCATGCTTGCCTTTATTCATTGGGGAATTGAGTACAAGCCTGTCATGTTGCAGCTTTATCAGACTTTGTTTAGGCCACACACCACTGTATTGCATTCAACTCTGATTGCCACATTACAGGAAGGATGTGGAGACTTTGGAGAGGGTGCAGTAGAGGTTTAGCAGGAGATTGCCTGGATTAGTGGATATGAGCTGTAAGAAGAGGCGAGAAAAACTCTGGTTATTTTCTCTGGAGTGCAGAAGCTGAAGGGATACTTGATAGAAATCTAAATAAATATGAGATGCATAGATAGGGTTGATGGTACGAATCTTTTTCCCAGAGTTGAAATATCTACCGTGAGGGGGCATGTATTTAAGGTGAGGGGGGCAAGTTGAAAGGAGATGTGAAGGGCAAGATTTTTGCACAGAGAGTGGTAGCAGTCTGGAACACACTGCCAGCGTGGTGAGATCTGATAAGGGTGTATAAGGGATAAGCGTACGCATATGTAAAGAATGGAGGGATATATACCAAAGGCCGGCAGACGGGATTAGTTTTAATTTGTCATCATGTTTGGCACAACATCATGTGCTGAAGGGACTTTTCCTGTGTTATACAGTTCTATGTTCTATGCTGATTTTGCATGCCTAACTTGTGCTTTACTAGCAGATACCATCACCTCCTTCGTGTCTGGCAGAGCACAAGGGCAGTATCGCCAGCCCTCCTCGCATCCTTGATACCAGGGATGGTCTGTCACTTAAGTGCCTGGCTGGCACTTATTTACCAAAGAAGGTGATGTATGATACTTGCCACTGCCCCAGTCAGCATAATCCTTGCCTGCATTAAATTCTACCCTGAGCATGAAGTGATTGGTGTTGTTTCAGAATATTTATTGTACAAATGAAATTAGGCTTTTACATTTTCCCCACTTACCACAAATCCATTATTCACCCAATAATCTGTCTTCCAACAAACCAGACGCGTTCCTTTCTCCAAATGTAAACTATGGCCTGGAGTTCTTAGATTACATGATCAAATAGATCTTCACCCTACAATGTAATGATAAAATGCTCTCGCGAGACTTAAAATGCACCTTGCATTTGTACAGACTGGGTGGGAATCCAGTAGCAATTTATTGCCATAAATGTTTAGGCATCAAACTTCAGGACAGAAATATAGACTTCAGGAGGGGGACAGTATAGAATCACTACAATTATACATAAGGACTAAAACAGATTATTCTGATGATTGGTTGCAAACATTTGTTTCTTGTGGTAAAAACCAAAACAAATGGAAATCATCTTGAAATTAGCATTTGGAGACACGAAATTCACACAAAGAGTAGTGGAAATATAGAGGCCACTCTGCCAAATGAGTTGTGGATGCTGGGACAATGGAAACTTTCATGACTGAGATTGATTGATTTTCCTTCAGAGAACGTATCAAGGGATGCAGAACAAAGGGAAGTGAATGGAGTTGAGGTTGTATCAGCCAATATCTAATTGAATGGCAGAAGGAGCTTGAGATGCTGAATTGCCAACTTGTCCTCTGATGTTAATGCTCAGAATGGACTTCTGGAAAAGACAGGGGAGGTGAAACATTCAAGCTATTGAAGACACCATTTGTTGTTGTGATTGAAGGAATTGTAAATTTTTCTAGATGGATCAATTAACATAGGTAGAGTGGCTTTCTCTGTTCACCTTTATCTTCTAAAGCACTGCTGCTATTCATTTGTAAGCACTGTCACTGATGTTATTAAGTTCCACAAAATATGTAATCATCTCTGGCTGCCCTACTCATTAAAACCTCTAATTGCATTCTTTAAGAAATCTTCGCTGTGCCTTTTGTTAAAAGAATTAACTAATAAATCAGAAATGAGGAGAACTCAGACTGTAAACTAGCAAGAGAATTGGTCTGGCCTAAAGTGTACGTTGATGGAACTTACTTTAAGGCAACAAGCTGCAGGCGTTGGCCAGGCATCCACTGCATCGTTTAACAAGTTACAACACAGAATGAGATCGTTCAGACCATTGTTTGTGTTGACTGAATGTACTAATGGTTGAATAATGGACCCTGTTCCCCTTCAAGATTTGATGAATTATGGCTAGCTTAGGTGTTGAGCCTTCCAGCAGATGGGCCCAAAGATGAGGAGAGGTGAAACAGAGAATGTGAACTTGGACCATGGGGAGGGTTGGGCAGAGGTGAAACAGAGGCTTGTAGTATCTTTGTGGAGTCAAGGGGGTGGCTCCTGTTCCAACTGACTCCAGAGAAGGGTAACTTCAAAAAACGGAATTGAACAAATGCTTTGAGCCTGGCATGATCATGTGGAGTTGACATGACATAAACTTTGCCCACTTGTACCTGAGGTTTATGTTCCATTCTACTCTGATTTGCATGTGCCAGGTAAGCGCCTTGGGCATGTAAAATACACCCTCTTCCAAAATGTTGTTTCACAGTCTGCAGCTCAGATTGGGCACAGGATTACCAGCTGAAATTCATCCCCCAACACTCATCTTAACTGCAACTCAGCAGAGCAGAGTTGATTGTTTCTACCAACGACTTTTACTGATAGTTATTACCCCAGCCTGGCAAAAGACTTGCTTCTCATTTCTCATTTTGCTTGAGGGCTGTTAATTTTTATCTGTTGGTTCCGCAATAACAGCCGAAGATAAAGTGCCTGCTTGTGTTTAAATTATGCTTTCCTCCCAGGATTTTAAACATCCGAATCATGCCCATTTCAGTCTTGCATACTGCAGTTCAAACTTTCAATTCTCTGACTCCTCAAAGTCAGGATTGATGCTCTAGTTTTAATTGTTGATCATATTACGTGAACTTTTTCCAATATAATTACTTTTCAAAATAGAAGAGCTCAAAATTCTACCTTGTAGTGTATGCACCATGTGTGCACACTTCTCATGCAGTATCAGATAGTATTTTGTTGAGGACATCAGTGGTAGAAGTATGTTGAATAGACAGATTATGATATCCGTTGGCTTGGAACACTGAGTTGATTACACCACTACCAGTTTCAACCACAAATGCTCTGGTTCATGCTCTGACTTATCTTAGCATTGCTGAATATGTATTCAGCAGCAGGAAGGACTCTAACAATGCTCTTTTTAAATATCTTTTTCTTTTTCTTAATATCTGGAAATGCTATCTCACACAACCAAATGGCTTTTTCCACCACCAAATCACCTGTGGCAATTTTCACTTATTAGCACAATTAATTCACTCATGTTTTTCAATTGATTAATTTATATACAAATCTGTTAAGGGTAATGCAGACCACCAAAGGTGAGGGAGAGGACTAAATCAAAATGGAGCTGAAAACTATCCATCCCCTGCAGTGTCCACCGAATAGCAATATTTAAAGGGATCACTGACCACTTTCAGGTAAAAGTTTAAAATCACATAACACCAGGTTAAAGTCCAACAGGTTTATTTGGAAGCACTAACTTTCAAAGCACTGCTCCTTCATCAGAAAAGCTACCTGATGAAGGAACAGTGCTCAGAAAGCTAGTGCTTCCAAATAAATCTGTTGGACTATAACCTGGTGGTGTGTGATCTTTGACTACCCCAGTCCAACACTAGCACCTCAACATCACAACTTTCAGGTAAGTTGTGAACTGATATCTTTTGGCTGTCGCTCAGTTAATAGAAAGTGTTTGGCTGTATGTTCTCTTACTTAAAGTTGATGAGGTCTGCAGGTAGTAGTGAGGGATATGGGGAAAGCCTTGGCTCTCATTTCAAGCGTTCCACTCAGACTACGTTCTCTCAGTCACAGGTTTTGCAGCCTCCATCCTCCTTCAACCTGCAGTGCATCAATAATGTTCAGCAATGGTGATGGCAGGCAGGACAGTGCTTGAGTATGAGGAGGGAGGGGAGTCCCCTGGGCAGGCAGCCATATGCACTGAGGGTCTTCATGGACTGGTTCTATTGTCAAAACATCAGGGAGGAACAGTGACATCTATGTTTTACAAAATGGTGGGGGGGGGGGGGGGGGGGGGGGGGGAAGTGATGAAATCTGCCATCCGCCTTAGTCTCCAGGCAGGGTACTGATGACATGACCATGGCTTTGAAGGTGACTCGGCCTACAAACCCTTTGTGGTAGGATCGTTGCAAGCTGGAGTAGACAATTTCTCTCTCATTGACTTGGAGATAGTGAGGACTGCAGATGTTGGAAAGTCAGAGTCAATAAAGTGTGAAGCTGGAAAAAGCACATCAGGCCAAATAGCATCAAAAGAGCAGGGGAGTCAACGTTTCGGGTTGGAATCTTTGTGAATGGTTCCGACCTGAAACATTGACTCCTCTAGTGCGTGACCTGGTGTGTTTTTTCGAGCTCCACACTTTATCAGCTACAAATTCTCTCTCATCTCAGTTTTGTTGTCCATTTGCTGTACAAAAGAGATGAATAATGGAATTGAGGGAAATAAGCCATGTTCCTGCTCTACAGACAGAGGTAGGTAGAGCACTCTCCTCGCTTTGTCAGGATAGCATGCTTCCATGTGCTGTAGGGTAACACTGACTGAACACAAGTCACTTTGCTGATGACATCCAAATGCAACTCCAAATGGTTGCTCTCTCTGTCTCTCTGCACAGGTGAATGGCCACTATCCAGAGATGGTCATAGTACCATTATTCTGTGCCAGTTCAGAGACAACATGTCAGTATTTGTGCCATATGCTGGAGTGCTCAAGAAATACTTCCATTGTCTGAACTACTTTGGGGCAGCCCTGCACCAAATGCCCTGAAGTGTTTTATGGTTTGTCACGATCTGCTGCACCTTGAGGGCATGACCCTTGCCAATAGATATTTAGTCAATAGCTGAGGAGGTCATAGAAGGTAGGAGGCTCTGCATTCAACAATGACAGCATTGAACCCAGCTTAAATTCCTTATTCAATAAAAGTCCCACACTTTCTGTTCCTCCAAAACATCACAACATCTACAATATGACTGAGGTAAAAGCCTCCACAAAATAACTATAGCAACCCAACTTGATTAAACTAACCACTTCATATTCCATACAAAACTCAGCGCATTTTTCTAATTTCAAGATTATAATGCACAGCAGGTCAGGCAGCATCCGAGGAGCAAGAAAATTGAGGAAGGGCTTTTGCTCAAAAGGTCGATTTTCCTGCTCCTTGGATGTTGCCTGACCTGCTGTGCTTTTCCAGCACTACTCTAATCGTGACTCTAATTTCCAGCATCTGCAGTACCCACTTTTGCCTCATTTTCCTAGTGTTTTAATTAATGCTTGTCCTTTGTGTGTCTTTGTCTGGAACAGGGTTATCACCTACCTGCAGCATGTTGAGTGGAAGACTGCTGACTAAGAGCACAGAGCACTCCAGATGAACTTACAGGATGCTCTAGGACAGATCTTGGACCTTAGTAAACCTGGCTTCAGATGGCAATTCAACAGCAACCTGAGCTCGAGCTGACTGGCAACAGCAAAGTTAATGCTCTGTTGAATCGCTGCTACTTCCCTGTGGAAGTGATGCTTCGGTTATTGCAGCCAAGGATTGGATTGCAGATTGCTGGACTGCCATGAAACTGTGCAAGCCACTTTAACTGCTGCCATCTGAGCTACAATGAGAGCATTCGAAGCCTGCATGTCAGCAAAGTGGTATCAGATGGCACCACACTGAGATTCTCGAACTCCACTGCAACATTTTTGAGTGGTTCCTGTTTGTGTTGCAAAAATAACAACACCACTGTCTCATGCTCAGGCCTACAAGGGTCCTTGTGAAGTTAACCACCCATTCCTGTCTCTGTGCATTGCTCTGTAGCAGTGGATGCCAAACTCCTATGTGCATCTTGGCTGTGACCACAGACATTCTGGAAAATATGACTGCATCAGGCTTTAAAATCACAAAATGTAGGAGCGGAGTTAGGCCATTGAGTCTGCTCTGTCATTAAATGAAATCAGGATTTATCTGATAGTTCTCAATTCCACTTTCCTGCCTTTTCGTTGCAATCCTTGATTACATTCCTGACTAAAAATCAGTATATCTCAGCATGAGTATTTTAAATGACTCAGTCTCAATAGCTCTCTGCAGTAAAGAATTCCACAGATTCGCTACCTTCATCTCTGAAATTGCACCTCATCTGTGTCTTAAATAGATGACCCCTTATTCTGAGGTTATGCTCTGTGGTCCTGGACTCTCCCACAAGGGGAAGCAATGTGTCCCATGCAACCTATGAAGTCTACTAAAAATCTTGTATCTTTCAATTAGGTCAGATGGCTTGCTCCTAAATCCAATGCTCCAATGAGCAGCTTGGGAATTAGAAGAAATGACAGAATGTGTGGAAGTGTTAGAAGGAAGATTAAGCATGATTACATTATCACATTTGATTCTTTCAACCCAGCTGGTCACATGCCCAGTCCAGTGATGGTGAGCATGGATTCCTCCCCTCAGAGTGAGAATATGTCATAGATTCTGTCTCACAACAGTTGGCTGCTGTTGCCTCCATTTGTGTGTCATCTTGTCTTACAAGATAGAGAAAAAAGAAAGTGTGTCTGAGAGTTATGCTATGATGGGTCTATCATAGTTGAATATTTGACAGTGTGTCCAAGGTCTGAGATGTGGGCTTGAGTGTGTGAAGGTGATGTGAACCAAAGAATACTTTATATATAGTGATTCAGGGTGGCACAGTGGCTCAGTGGTTACCACTGTTGCCTCACAGTACCAGGGTCCCAGGTTCATTTCCAGCCTCGGACAACTGTCTGTGCACATTCTCTCTGTGTCTGCGTGGGTTTCCTCCGGGTGCTCCAGTTTCCTCCCACATTCCAAAGATGTGCAGGTCAGGTGATTTGGCCATGGTAAATTGCCCATAGTGTTAGGTGCATTAGTCAGACGGAAACGGGTCTGGGTGGGTTACTCTTCAGAGGGTCGGTGTGGACTAGTTGGGTTGAAGGACCTGTTTCTGCACTGTAGGGAATCTAATCTATAATGGAGATTGTTTGTTTGTGGATGAGGAATAAGGATGTGGTGCATTGAGTTTGAAGGAAGCTTGAAATAAACGTGGCAGAATGAGGCATGTGGAAATGCATTCACCAATGTTGACTATGTCTGCGAGGTTGATGAACTTCTTTCATCAGTGTATTAGGAGCTCAGAGCAACTCTGCTAGCAATGATCTGTACAACCATCAGTTCCCATTGCCTTCCTGGAGTTTGTTTGGAGTGCTTTCTCACTCCCCTGTGACTATCTGCCCATCGACATCTTGAACTGAATCACAGGACTTAGGAGCTAAACGTCTGCTATGTCTCTGCCTCAAGTCAAAATCATTTGAATGATTTCAAATACCTTCTCGGGTTAAAATATGCCTCTCCCTTAAGTGATGTAAACCAGTTTAAAGTAGTTCAAACTACCTTGAACTTGTGCTAGCCTCTAAAGCTAGCCTCCTAGTCAGACCAGCAGCCTCTCAATAATGCCATCAGCACTGGTTGCCTATTGCAGCGTAAATGTGACATTAAGGAATGTGTTAATCACAGATCTTGGTCCCTGTAGGGAGCCTGGCTTAGTGATTCCGCCATCTCTGTAATGAGAGGTATCTGTGGCTAATCCGGATATCACTGTATTTATAATCATGTAAATTATGCACATGTGCATCATGTGCTTATTTTTGAGCCTGATACAAATTTCTCCCAGTGTCTTTCATTTTGGTATATTATATGTCTCTGAGACTGAACATTGACAGAAATAAGTTACACCCAATATTTCACACCTGGTTGTAAATCTGAATTGGAAGATTCATTTCCATGATGAATTCATGATTGATTAGATTCCCACTGAAAATTGTTTCAAATTGATTCAGTGACAGACTTATCTCTCCTCTGGCTGCCCGCCCCGCCCCCCCCGTTTAGTCCATTTTCACCTCAGTAGTAGCGTCCCTGCTCTGGGATGGAAAACCCAGATGCAAATTCTATCTGCTCCTCAGTTGTACAATATTATCTCTGAATAGATTGAATAGACGTTATCTATGCCTGCCTGATTTGTAGGGATTCTGGATGAATGGTGCTGGAAGAGCACAGCAGTTCAGGCAGCATCCGAGGAGCTTCAGCAAAATCGACGTTTCGGGCAAAAGCCCTTCATCAGGAAGCCTGGTTTAGTGATGCTGCTTTCCCTGTAATAAGAGAAAGGTATTTGTAGTTTACCCAATATCACTGTCATATCGCTGTCTTTATAATCATGTCAATTACCCATGTGTGTGAAATTATATTTCTGTTAATGTTAAACTGTATTCTTTGGTCAGGCAACCTAATTATCTATGCCTCTGAGAATTGTAAACATTTCCTCTAAACTGGTCATCTGGTTATTTATTCTTGCACTAAGACAAAACTCAATTGTATTGGGAAAAATACTCATTTCCACCCCCTACCTAATTCACTTTTATTTGAAGGGTAAATAGCTGGGAAAATATCGCTGTTCATATTTGAAAAATGATCCCTAATTTATTTTGTCTGCTGTCTTTTGCATATCTGGGGCTTACAATTGGTATAGCAATTTTTCTTTGGGTGGGGAGGGAAATTGAAATTTTTGGCCATAACAGTTTCTGCTGGTCAATCCTGATATCAATCTCAAAATCAATCCTGAAAATCTGTTGAGACTTTCCAAGGCTTTTGCTTCTAAGATGATAGAAGTTGATGAAGATGGATAGGAGAAAGTTCATGTGCAGCATCAGATTTGACTAGAAACGAATTGGACTGTATGGGTTTTGTCTGCGTTATAAATAAGTCATAGCTTTGTAACCCATCAATTTCTCTCCTTATGGACTCTGGGCTCTTTAGGTGAACACCAGTGAAACTCTGAAATATTTTAAGCATTTTTCTCAATACAAACATCACATCAACAAGCTGATCATTTTTATTTCTTTGTTTTTAGTTTGAGATTTCATTTAACTGCAGTAATTCTTTGGATTCTAGCCTGCTATTATTCAAAAAATGTCTCCCAAAGCCTTTGTTACTTTCTTAAGGATCCTGTAGTGTATTTTCTGCCCAATTCCTGACAAGCAGAAACTTGTACTTTGGCTGGAAGTGCTGCTTTAATTCATTTTCCAGTCCTCTGAATCTTCCAGCCTATGCTTATATAAGTAGAAACAATTTTCTACACAGTCAATAATACATTATACCAGGTTTTCCCCATTATAAATAATTACTGCACTAAACCACTGACTCTTGCTTAAATTCCCCAACATAAATCTTGATGGCACAATTATACCCCTGCACTTTTAGCAATAAGCAACTTTGCAAATGCGCATGAGAAACATTATAGTTTGAACAAATAATTTATTTGTATAGTTTTACAATCCAACTAGAGCCTAAATTAATTTGTTGGATGGAGAGGCAGCACACACTGTATGGGAAAAGGACATTGCAGATATTTCCAGAGAATATTCAATTCTCTCTCATCTGTAGCCTGAATGTAAAATGGTAACAGAATGATGGTTATCATGCACAAAAAAAATCCTATATAAGGCAAAAGATTAACGGACAGCTTTTATAAACTAATTTAAGATGGGAACTTTCATAGTCGATTACAGAAGTTAAAAACTAATTGTAGGTTTTTACTCATGCTTGAGATGTTGGCATCACTGGCAAGGCTGTTTCCTGACTCTAATGACCATATGGGCTGCTTCTCAACTGACAATGAGGTATTGTTGAGTTCCCTATCATCATCTTCATCACCATGTCTGGGATCACCACTGAGGGGAAGTTTAATCGGATAAACCGTTTCAACAAAGAAAAGATAAAACAGAACAGAAGCATTCTGTAAAGACCTATTCCTGACAAAGTCAAAACTTTTAAAAAATTCATTCATGAGGTGTGTGTGTTGCTGGCCTAGCCAACATTTATTGTCCATCAGCAATTGCCTTTGAGAAGGTGGGCAGGAAGCTGCCTCCTCAAACTATTACAGTTCACCTGTTGTAGGCTGACTCGCAATACCATTCGGGAGGGAATTCCAGCATTTTGACCCACCAACACTGAAGAATGGCAACATATTTCCAATTTAGGATGGTGAGTGGCATGAAGGGAAACTTACAGTTGGTGGTGTTCCCATGTAACTACTGCCCTTGCCCTTCTAGATGGAAATGGTTGTAGGTCTGGAAGGTGTTGTCTGAGGATCTTTAGCGAATTTCAGAAGTGCATCTGTATGTAGTACACACTGCTGCTACAGTGCATCAGTGGTGAAGGGAGTGGATGTGGTGCTAATCGAGCTGGCTGCTTTGACCTGGATGGAGTTTATTGAATGTTGTTGGAGCTGCACCCATCTAGGCAAGTGGAGAGTATTAGTCATACTCCTGACTTGTGCCTTGTCGAAGGTGGACAGGCTTTGACAGTCAGGAATACTACTCACTACATTATTTCTAGCCTCTGACCTGCTTTTGTAGCCACTGTGTTTAAGTGGTGAATCCATTTGAGTTTCTGGTCAATGTTAACCCTCAGGATGTTGATCGTCGGGGTATCAGTGATGGCAACATTATTGAACATCAAGGGGCAGTGTTTATTGGTGATGGTCATAGCTTGGTATTTATGTGGTTTGAAAGTTATTTGCTACTTGTCAGCCCAAGCCTGGATATTGTCAAGATCTCATTGCATTTGAACAGTAACATTTTCACCATCCAGCTATTCCATGTAAGGAGTTTGATGAAGGACTCACATGGATGAGTATCTCCAGAAATTCAACATCAGACAGGACAGACAAGTCTGCTTGATTAATGTCCTTGATAATGAACTCAATCTTCACCCCTGCATCACTGGGATGGCATGGCTGCTTACATGTACTGTTTTTAGGGTGCACTGCAGCAACTCAACAAACCTTGACAGCTTCTCCCAGCCCTGGTCACTGCCACCATTATGGGAATGCCATTTACTTTTCAGTTTCCCATCTAAATCACAATATACTGATTTGGAAATAGAGTTCAGTCCCTTTTGACATGGCTGGCTATTCATGGAAGCATCATCACAAGGACCACAGAAATTCAAATAGGAAGCTCATTTCCACATTCTCAGGGTGCCGAGATAGGTTACGGATGTAGCTTTTACATTGTCACCTGCATTCTGAGAATTTGAAAGAAATCTAGTTGGATTATAATTTTTGGGAATTAGTTGTTTAGTTCCACAATTTACGTACTAACATATCAAATGTGTCAAATGCTACAATTAGCATTGGAGTAAAGACACCGGCAATGGAGATTAAAGTGTTCCTTATTTAAGATGATTTCATATTACCTTAAAGTGGAAGTATACTTGAGTGGATTGTTATCCTGCACTTCCCAATGTTTCAGTCACCCCTCGTTACTCTGGCTAGAAGAAATCCAGAAACAGAGTAACATTATTTTAATTTTTTTAGACGCATTTGAATCAATTGCCAATTAACACTAATAAAAAAGGCATTTAAGTAGAGCTGATCTTCACATAATAAAGATTTTCTGATGCTGTCACATTCTAGATAGACATGGTGCATATCTAAAGAAAAGGAATTGAACTAAACATGCTCATTTTCAGGAGGCTACTAGCCAAACCTTCTAAGGATTAGTAAAAGTAAGAAGGTTGATAGAGAAATGCCAAATACACAGAGCCAACCTGGTCTTTTCTTTTTGTTATTCTTTTATTTTGCTCATTGAACATGAATATTTAAAGACTGCAACAATTGTGGTGTAAATCAGTAAACCTTACTTTCCCAAGGTGATGTATAACAATAAGAGCCTCACTGTGACTATTCTGGGTCTTAGAAACAGTCCTCACCTACCACCCCACCAACCTCCATGTACAACGTATCATCCGCCGTCATTTCCGCCACCTCCAAACGGATCCCACCACCAGGGATATATTTCCCTCCCCTCCCCTATTAGCGTTCAAAAAAGAGCACTCCCTC
>NC_057712.1:29353281-29393444 GCF_004010195.1 Chiloscyllium plagiosum
CAGCCTATCACCATCACCTTGACCTCCCTCCACCTATCGCATTTCCAACGCCCCTCCCCCAAATCCCTCCTCCCTACCTTTTATCTTAGCCTGCTGGACACACTTTCCTCATTTTTGAAGAAGGGCTTATGCCCGAAACGTCGATTCTCCTGTTCCTTGGATGCTGCCTGACCTGCTGCGCTTTTCCAGCAACACATTTTCAGTCTTAGAAACAGTTGTCCAATTAATTCCACTCTCCTGCACTTTCTCTGTAGCATTGCAAGTTTTTACTTTTCAAGTATTCATTCAACGCCCTTTTGAAAATTATTATTGATTCTTCTTCCAGCTTTTGAAGGTACGGTAACAGTTACACCTTTTATGTGTTTTAAATTTTGGAATGTGGACCAAAAAGAAAAGACTGTGTCTTAAGTCAAGTTCTGTAGCAGGAGTTGCTGTACTTTTGAAAACAAGTTTCTGGAACTCATTGTTTAGAGTGTTGCCTTGTTCAGGTAGTGGGGGAGGAGATCTAAGACATTACAGCACCAAGTGATCTTTATCCAGTGACAGAATGCTGATGTAGCTTTGTGCGGTTGGAACCAACTGTTGATGCCAGAATTAATCAGTATGACGACAACTCTTCGATTCACTCCTGGACTGGTGAAATGTTTGTGTGTTTACAATACAGAAGGAGAAGTATCCAGAAACGACAAGGTTTCTCTCTCTCTCTCTGCAGTGAAGTAACCAAAGCCTTGAAGACCACTCGTTCTTCACTCTCATCTGCTGTTGTAATCTAAAGACTTTACAATAAGCTTGCGAACTGTCCTTTGCCTTCCACAAAGTGTTGCGAAAATCTGGGGTTGGTTTAAACTAGCTTGTCAGGGGACGGGAACCTGAGGGACAAACCAAACTGGAAGGGAATCAAGCTGATAACGGCAAGAAGAAAAGCTGTGGGAGAGACTGGGAGTCAATAGAAACAAAGCCAAGCATCAGATTTGGTTTCAAATGTGGGATGGCAGGGCATTAGATCTGAATGTATGCAGCATTCTCAACAAGACAGGTAGTCTAACAGATACAAATAGAGTGAAATGGTTATTATATAATTGCTATTACAGAGGCATGGCTGCACAGTGACCAGAACTGGGAACTGAATATTCAAGAATATTTCAGTGTTTAGGAAAGACAATGAGGAGGAAAAAGAGATGGATTTGCACTGATGATTACAATTATAATCACTACATTAGTAAGGGAGGATCTCATATCGGAAGAACAAAACTTCAAATCCTTTTGGGTGGAACTAATAAACAGCAAGGGACTGAACACATTGGTTATTATTACTTATAGGTCACCAAATACTAGTGGCAGTTTGGAGTATGGTATAAATCAGGAGAAGAGAGAAGTTTGTAACAAGTACAACACTAATAATGGGTGACTTCAATCTACATATAGACTATGTAAACCAATTGAGCTCTGAAGCTGTGGAGAATGTGTTTCTGGAGTGTTTAGGGATTTTTTTTTACAGGAGCACGTTGAAGAGCCAACTAGAGGGGATGCCATTTTGAATCTAGTCTAATGTATTGGGAAAGAGTTAATTAATAATCTTATGAAAGAAAGTTTGGTATGAGGTTAAAAGAAAAGCCTGATGAAATTGTAGAAGTAACAGTCCATCTGAGAATTGGGAATTTTTAAAGAATACAGCAAAGGAACACAACGAAACTGATAAGGAAAGGAAAAACAGAGTATGAATACAATTTGGCAGAAGCATAAAAATGGGCTATAAAAGTTTCTAGAGATACATACAAAGGAAATGTTTGGTTAAGCTGAATTTGGGTCCCTTAAGTAGAGAGGAGCATTTATAATGGGGAATAGAGAAATGGGAGAAGCTAAATGGATACTGTAGTGGTTGGAATGAGGTTAGCCAGGTGGACCTCACAGACTGAGTTCCCTGATTGAGGCTGTTAACCTAGACTAATCAGAGAGTCATGGCTGACAGATATAAACAGAAGTGTAAGGGGACGGGCTGTCCTAGAGGTGGCCGGAAGGTGTGTCAGGGCAGTTCACAGGCCGAATGGCACGTTGGGGTGGGCGAGAGCCCTATAGTACATAGGGGCAGACCGAGAGCCGGAAGGCAGGTAGGCTGTCCTTGGCGCTGTCACCCCGGGCAGGTACGGGGGTGGGCTGTCCTATAGGTCGTCGGAAAGTGTGTCAGGGCAGACCGAGAACTGGAAGGGACATGGGGTAGATTAAGAGCCGGAAGGTACGTAGGGGCAGGCTGCCTTAGAGTGGCCAGAAGGAGGGAGGGACGGGGGGTGCTTGCTGGGTTTCTGGGGTTCTGTATTGTATGCGTTGTTTTTTACATAATTGGACTGTCTTGTATGCACAAATGCCATTTTTACTGTTTTGTAACTGGGATTTGAGGTTCCTCATTTCCCTGAAAACTGGTTTAATTGTAGGGTTTGGGGCCTGGCTTTGCTGCTCCTCTCCCTTGTAAGATTGCTGTTTCTCTGTATACAGCTGTTAATGTTAATTGTTTTGTAAACTGTGAAGTGTTTAATAAAATAAAATAAACAGAAGTGTAAGGGGACGGGCTGTCCTAGAAGTGGCCAGAAGGTGTGTCAGAGCAGTTCACAGGCCGAATGGCACGTCGGGGTGGGTGAGAGCCCGATAGTACGTAGGGGCAGATTGAGAGCCAGAAGGCGGATAGGCTGTCCTTGGCGCTGTCACCCCGGGCAGGTATGGGGGTGGGCTGTCCTATAGGTCGTTGGAAAGTGTGTCAGGGCAGACCGAGAACTGGAAGGGACATGGGGTGGATTGAGAGCCGGAAGGTGCGTAGGGGCAGGCTGCCTTAGAGTGGCCAGAAGGTGGGAGGGACGGTGGGGGGGGGGGTTGCTGGGGTGTGTATTGTATGCACTGTTTTATGTAATTGGACTGTCTTATATGTAAAATAATATAACCAGGTACTTGGGTGGGCTGTCCTAGAGCTGGCTGGAAGGTGCGAAGGGCGGTTAGGGAAGCTGAAAGGTGGGTAGGCAGTCCTGGCCGCTGTCGTCCGGGTCACGGGGCGGAGGTGGATGGGGAAGCAGGACGGGATGTCCTAGAGGTGGTCAAAAGGTGTATCAGGGCGGACCGAGAACTGGAAGGGGCACGGGGCAGGCTGCCTTAGAGTGGCCAGAAGGTGGGAGGGACGGGGACGGGGGGGTTGCTGGGGTGTGTATTGTATGCACTGTTTTATGTAATTGGACTGTCTTATATGTACAAATGTCATTGTTACTGTTTTGTAATGAATGAAACTGGGAATTGAGATTTGTCCTCATTTCACTGAAAACTGGTTTAATGGTAGGGTTTGGGCCTGCTTTGCTGCTCCTCTCCCTTGTAAAACTGCTGTTTCTCTGTATCCAGCTGTGAATGTTAATTGTTTTGTAAACTTGTGTATTGTTTGATAAAATAATATAACCAGGAAAAAAAAACAGATTTAGAGTTTCCTCAATTTAGGGCACTGACAGAAAACCCCCACAAGTGTCAGAGGTCCTGTTCACGCTAGGATCCAATTCTGAGCTAGCTAGGTCAGTGTCATGTACTATGCATGTATAAATCAAGGGTGACTTTGTGATAGAATACTGACCTTTGTGGAATTAGTTCAGATACGTTTGTGTCTGTTTTCACCAAGGATGATACCAGAACTGTCCCAGAATTAGGGATACAATTGACTTGGGAGAAAGAAAAGTTGAAGGAAATTAGTATTCGTAAGAAGATTGTACTGGCAAAATCAATGGGACTGAAAGTTGATAAATCCCTGAAATTTCATTGTTTACATCCCAGAGCATTAAAAGAGGAAGCTTTAGAGATGGTTGAGGTATTGCTAATCATTTTCCTAAATTCTACAGATTCTGGAAAGATTCTTGCAGATATAAGTTTATAAATGTCACTCCACTGTTCAAAAAAGGGGCAAGGGAAAAATAAAGGAATGACAAATCTTTAAGTCTTACATCAGTGATAGGGAAATTGCTAGAATTGATCATAATGGATTGGTAAATGGATAAAAATAATTTGGATGCATCTGCAAATGGCAAATTGTGTTGGGATTTTTGTGGATGTTAGTGATGAAATAGATAAAGGGAGTCAATCGATGTAGTATATTTAGATTTCATAAGGCTTTTGAAAAGGTTGCTCACAGAGTGGGTAGCGATATTAAAACACATTGTAGGTGGTAACATACTGGTATGGATTAAAGATTGGTTATCAGATAGATAACAGAGAGAAGGAATAAATGGATCATTCTCATGTTAGCAAACAGTGACTCATGGGATACTGCAAGGAGATTTAGACATGAGAACCAAATGTAATACAGAAAACCTTTTATTAACTGGCAGATATTAATATGTCAGATAATCAAGAGCATGCATAATTGCAGTAAACCCTGACAAAACAGCACTTCAAGAATTCAACATCCCTCAAAAATAATTTATGTAAAAACATCAACATCAACGTAAAAACAGAGTAAGTAATGCAAACGTAATGCAGGAAGTATACACATCACTGTTATACTTTATTTACAGGATAAATACTCTGACATCGCAGTAGATCACGGGTATTTGAGGTCAATAATTTTTGCCGGTTTACCAAGAGTGCCAGTTGATAAGGTGCTAGTTAAAACAAAGTTGGCAATTTCCAAACTCACAAATGATACAAAGCTCAGCAGAAACATGTGTTGTAGGGAACATGCACCAACATTTTCAGGAGGGCTTGGACAGGAATTAAGCAAGAACAAGGCAGATGAAATATAATGCGAAAAATGTGAGGTTACCCATTTTGGTAGGAAAAACAGATGTGCAGAGTATTTCTTAAATGGCAAGAGGTTGGAAAGTGTCAATATGCAAAGGGATCTTGGTGTCCTTGTCAATATGTTACTGAAGGATGATACAGCAAAGTATTGAGAAAGCCAAGAGAATGTTAGCCTTTATTGTCAGAGAATTTGCACATAGAAGTAGTGAAGTCTTGCTTCTATTGTATCGGAGCTGGATTAGATCATACCTGGAGTACTGTCTGCAGTTTTGGTCTCCTTACCTCTGGAAAAATATCATTGCCACAGGTTGAATTGAATGTAGGTTCACAAGATTTGCTCCTGGGATGGCAAGACTCTCCTATGAAGAGAATTGGGCAAACTAGGCTTGCATTCTCTAGAGTTCTGAAGGATGAGAGGTGATTTCATTGAAATAGACGAATTATTTAAAAGGATAGATGAAAGATTCAAGTAACATGTTTCCCCTGGTTGGAGAGCATAGGACAACAGAAGACCAAGATGGGTAGAAATTGTTTTACTCAGAGTCATGATGTGGAGGTGCCAGTGTTGGACTGGGGTGGACAAAATTAAAAATCGCACAACAGGTGACAGTCTAACAGATTTATTTGAAAATACAAGCTTTTGGAGCACTGCTCTTTTGTCAGGTAGCTAGTAGGGCAGGAGCATAGGACACAGAATTTAAAGTAAAAGATCAAAGTGTATGGAGTGAATTTGCATTTGCAGATCCATTCTATTTTGTTTGAAAAGCACACAATCTGGCAGCGGTCAGTCCATGTGACGTTTCATGAAACAGATTGAAATACCGACAGACTAACCTCACACTTTTAATGCATTTTCTGAGCTGAGATGTCACTTTTTTATATATACTGATTAAACCTGTGTCAGAACTATGACTTGAAAGAAGTTCTGGGATTTACATATTAATCAATCAAAACCTACATCCTCATTCTCAGTGATTAAAGACTTAACAGCACTCTAGGTTTGTTCAATACATTGCATCAGTTGTATGACATTTTGATCTTTTACTATAAATTCTGTCTCCTATGATCCTACTCCACAAGTTACCTGATGAAGGAGCAGTGCTCTGAAAGCTTGTACTTTCAAATAAACCTGTTAGACTATAATCTGGTGTTGTGTGAGTTTTAACCTTTACTCAGATGGTGGAATGCTTTACCTTCGAAGAATATGAATGTTTAGTCTTTGAGTGTATTTAAAGTCGATATTGATAAATTTTTGATTATCAGTGATGTATAGGATTATGGGCATGTTGTGAGTAAAAATCATTACTGTGTGCAATCAACTATGTTTAGTCCTGTGCGGGCTTTCAGCGTATCGGGATACGGATGTTAGGGCAGTTGCATGTTCCTCCTGCAGAATGTGGCAGGTGAGAGACACTTCCCATGTCTCTGCTGATTACATCTGTGGGAAGTGCACCCAACTCCAGCTCCTCGAAAACCAAGTTAGGGAACTGGAGCTGGAGCTGGATGAACTTTGGATCATCCAGGAGGCTGAGGGGGAAAATTGAGAGGGTGGACAGGGAGGTGGTCACTCCCCAGACGTAGGATAAGGACAGCTGGGTTACTGTCGGGGGAGGAAAGGGAACCAATGGTCAGAGCAGGGATCCCCTGTGGCCGTTCCCCTCAGCAATAAGTATACCGTTTTGGATACTGCTGGTGGGGATGGCCTACCAGGAGAAAGTCATAGTTGTCTGGTCTCTGGCACTGAGGCTCAGAAGGGAAGTGGGAAAATAGAAAAGCGCTAATGGTAGGGGACTCAGTAGTTAGACAAATTGACAGGAGATTTTGTGGTCAGGAACGGGACTTCCGGTGCTAGGGTCCGGGATGTCACTGATCGGGTTTACAGGATTCTGAAGGGGGAGGGTGAGCAGCCAGAAATCGTGGTACATATTGGCACTAATTCTATAGCCAGGAAAGGGATTGAGGATCTGAAAAGTGACCACAGAGAGTTAGGTTGGAAGCTGAAGAGCAGGACGAGTACAGTAGTGATCTCAGGTTTGTTACCGGTGCCACAAGATAGTGAGATGAGGAACAGTCAGCGAATGCAGCTTAACACGGGGCTGCAAGGCTGGAGCAGGAGGGAGGGCTTCAGATACCTCAACCATTGGGATACCTTCTGGGGAAGGTGGGACCTGTACATGAAGGATGGGTTGCACCTGAACTGGAGGGGCACAACTGTCCTGGGTGTGAGATTTGCTCGTGTGGCTTGGGAGAGTTTAAGCTAGTTTGGCAGAGGGGTGGGAATCAGAGCCACATGTCTGAGACAGGGACAGTTGCAGATGGGCAGTGACAGGATGTATTGAATCTATTTGGAAGGTTTCTCATGCGAGGAAACAAAGGGATCAGTTAAAGTGTGTCTACTTTAATGCAAGAAGTGTCCGAAGTAAGAGTGACGAACTTTGAGCATGGATCAGTAGTTGGGGCTATGATGTTGTGGCCATAACGGAGACGTGGGTTTCATAGGGGCAGGAATGGTTGCTTGATGTTCCAGGATTTAGAACATTTCAAAAGAACAGGGAGGGTGGTAAAAGAGGAGGGGGTGTAGCATTGCTAATCAGAGAATGCATCACAGCTACAGAAATAAAGTTTTTTGAGGAAAGTTTGTCTACTGAGTCAGTATGGGTGGAAGTTAGGAACAGCAAGGGAACAGCCACTGCATTGGAGGTTCTCTATAGACCCCCTAATAGCAATAGGGAGATTGAAGATCTCATAGGCAGGCAGATTCTGGAAAAATGCAGAAGTAGCAAGGTTGTTGTTATGGGTGATTGCAACTTTCCCAATATCGACTGGAACCTCCTAAGTGTAGATGGTTTGGATGGAGCCGTTTTTGGCAGGTGTGTTCAGGAGGGTTTCCTTACTCAGTATTTAGACAGACCAACAAGGGGAGAGGCCATTTTGGATTTGGTGCTCAGCAATGAGCCAGGACAGGTGTCAGATCTTGCGGTGGGAGAACACTTTGGTGACAGTGATCACAACTGCCTCACATTTACCGTAGCCTTGGAGAGGAAAAGGAGCAGTTACCGAGGGAAGATATTTAATTGGGAAAGGAAATTATGACACTATCAGACAGGAGTTGGAAGTACAGACTGGGAGCAATTGTTCCACAGAAAGGGCACAGCAGACATGTGGAAACTATTTAAGGAGCAGTTGTTGCAAGTGATGCACGAATTTGTTCCTCTGAGACAGGTAAGAAGGGGTAAGATTAAGGAACCTTGGATGACGAGAACAGAGGAGCTTCTTGTCAAAAGGAAGAAGGCAGTTTACATAAGGTGGAGGAAGCAAGGATCTAGCACAGCTTTAGAGGGTTACAGGCTTGCAGGAAAGGAGCTCAGAAATGGACTGAGGAGGGGGCACCAAAAATGCTTGGCAAGAAGGATTAGGGAGAACCCAAAGGCACTTTACTCATACATGAGGATTAAGAGAATGATCAGGGAGAAGGTAGGGCCGATCAGGGATAACAGAGGCAACTTGTGCGTGGAGTCTGAGCAGATAGGGGAAGACCTAAATGAGTTTTTTGCTTTGGTTTTCACTAAGTAAAGGGACTTTGCTGTGAATGAAAACTTTGAGGAGCTGGGACACAGTCTTGACCAGATCAAGATTGATTAAGTTAATATGTGGAAATTTTGGAAAACATTAAGATTGATAAGTCCCCAGGGCCAGACCAGATTTATCCTAGGCTGCTCTGAGAAGTGAGAAAGGAGGTTGCTAAGCCACTGGTGAGGATATTTGCCTCCTTACTCTCCACGGGAGTCATACCGGAGGATTGGAAGGAGGCGAATGTTGTTCCTCTTTTCAAGAAGGGTAATTGGGAAATCCCTGGCAATTACAGACCTGTCAGTCTTACGTCTGTGGTCAGCAAAGTTTTGGAAACAATTCTGAGGGATAGGATTTATGACTATTTGGCAAAGCATAGCGTGATGAAAGGCAGTCAGCATGGCTTTGTGAGGGGCAAGTCATGCCTCACAAGTCTTAATGAGTTCTTTGAGGAGGTGACAAGACAGGTCAACGAAGGTCGAGCCATAGATGTGGTGTATATGGACTTCAGCAAGGCATTTGATAAGGTTCCCCATGGTAGGCTCATTCATAAGTCAGAAAGTATGGGATGCAGGGAGATTTGGCTATCTGGATTCAGAATTGGCTGGCCGACAGAAGGCAGAGAGTGGTTATAGATGGAAAGTATTCTGCCTGGAGGTCAGTGTTGAGTGGGGTCCCGCAGGGCTCTGTTCTTGGGCCTCTGCTCTTTGTAGTTTTTATAAATGACTTGGATGAGGAGGTTGAGAGGTGGGTTAGTAAATTTGCAGATGACACAAAGGTTGGAGGTGCCGTCGATAGTATAGAGGGCTACTGCAGAATGCAGCATGACATAGACAGAATGCAGAGCTGGGCTGAGAAATGGCAGAAGGAGTTCAACTTGGATAAATGCGAAGTGATGCATTTTGGAAGGTCGAACTCAAATGCTGAATATAGGATTAAAGACAGGATTCTTGGTAGTGTGGAGGAACAGAGGGATCTGGGTGTGCAAGTACATAGATCCCTCAAAGTTGCCACACAAGTGGATAGGATTGTTAAGAAAGCATATGGTGTTTTGGCTTTCATTAACAGAGGGGATCGAGTTTAAGAGCCACGAGGTTTTTCTACAGCTCTACAAGTCACTGGTGAGACCACATTTGGAATATTGTGTCCAGTTCTGGTCACCCTAATATAGGAAAGATACAGAGGCTTTGGAGAGGGTGCAAAGAAGGTTTACCAGGATGCTGCCTGGGCTGGAGGGCTTGCCTTATGAAGAAAAGTTGAATAAGCTCAGACTTTTCTCTCTGGAGAGGAGGAAGAGAGGAGACCTGATCGAGGTGTACAAAATAATGAGTGGAATGGATAGAGTCAATAGCCAGAGACTTTTCCCCAATGCAGGATTGACCAGTACGAGGAGTCATAGTTGGAAGATATTAGGAGGAAGATATAAAAGAGAAGTCAGAGGTAGGTTCTTTACGCAGAGAGTTGTGAATGCATGGAATGTGTTGCCAGCTGTGTTGGTGGAAGCAGAGTCATTAGGGAGATTTAAGCGACTGCTGGACATGCACATGGATAGCAGTGAGTTGAGGTGTGCGCAGGTCAAGTTACTATATTTTACATTAGGATTAAACCTCGGCACAACATGGTGGGCCAAAGGGCCTGTTCTGTGCTGTTCTGTGTTCTATGATTGAATGGCAGAATAGACTCGATGGAGCGAATTACCTATTCCATTTCTGTTCCTATATTCTCCAAATGCAATATTGGACTGATTGGCTGTTAGTCGCTGGATTTATCCCTCTGCTCATTTTTAAGTAAGGAACAGCTGGAATTATAACAATAGGAATTTAACATTTGGAATTCTGTTGGCCTCTGACACCACTCCCATGTTGAAAAAAGAATGGAATATTATGTCCAAAATCTCTACAATCTCTGTCCCTCAGCAACCTAGGATGCATTCCAACTGGAACAGGAGATAGTCTACGGTGAGCAGATTCATAACCTATGTATTATGCAGCATTATTCCTTGTGGAATTTACTAGCTGTTCTTGAATCTTCCAAATAAGTTTTTTTTCACAAACTCAGCAATTCAGTCAGTTGTTAATGACCCTCTTCAATAATTCTAGTGATGGATTGGAGGATTCCATGTGAGTCATAGAGCTGTATGGCATGGAAGCAGACTCTTCTGTCCAACTCATCCATGCCGACCACATATTCTGAACAAATCTAGTCCAATTTGCCAGCATTTGGCCCATGTTGTTCTAAACTCTTCCTTTTCAATTACCCTTCCAGATGCTTTTTGAAATGTAGTAATTGTACCCGCCTTCACCACTTCCTCCGGCAGCTCATTCCATACACCTGTCAGGCTCTGCATGAAAATGTTGTTCCTTAGGTGCCTTTTAAATCCTTCCCCTCTTACCTTAAACCTATGACCTCTACCTACCTTACCCTGGGGCAACACCTTGGCTAGTGTTACTGACATATGTTCAGTTATGTGCTTTTAAAAGATGGACATTAACTAAAACAGCTGAAAAATACAGGTTGGGCCTTTAATCAGCATTAGACATTGACTGACATTAAGGTCTTCCTAAATATTGTTAAGCTGAAAGTACCTAATGGATTGTTTAAGGTCTCATCGTAATGATTACAAAAAAGACATATGCAATTCAATATGTAGCTCATTTATTGTTAAAATACTTAGTACGCATATCGGTTGGTGACTTTGGCAATGACGGCAATCAGAGTTCTATCTCAGATTCCATGGTACTGGTCATGTGAACCTCAGATGTGAAGTCCCATGAGCAGGGCAAAGTCCCTGATATATTAATACTACCCTGAATCTAAGGTTACCTGCTGAATTCCCATTTCGTAACGACAGCAGTACTTTTCCATCTTCAAACACAGGAGGAAAAACAAATCCAGGTGGCCCTTTGTAGACCACACCATCATGTTCACAGAGCCTCCCCCCAGTTAAAACATGCTGTTTTTGCATTCAGCCTTTTTAAAAATGTACTTTTCCACCTTATTCAATTGTTCATTGTCATGTCTGATTAACCCTTAATGCTCTGGCTTAAAGATACCATTTTTAAGCTCAAATCTACAGCCTACTTTTCATGTTCCAGTGCTTGTACACAATGGCCCTGCTCCTCCTGTACCAAGATGGCATTGGGTACATGTCATATTGGGAGTTCTTTGGCACGAGATAGCCACAATTTTCCTACTAAACTGACATCCATAGAAGTTAAACCATCAGCATGCCGAGCTAAATGATGTGGCTTTCCATTGCCATTGTCTTGGTTTACCTCTGTTTACCTGTGAGAGTTTACCTCCACAGTTTCTGCCTGTGGTTGTGTCTAATGAGGAGATAATAGCACAGCAGCAAAACTCACTGGACTGGGAAGTCAGGGTCCCTGGATGGTACACTGGGGACAAGGATTGAAATCCCTTCATGGCAGCTGGTGGATTTTAAGATTCAAATCATTACTTAATCTAGAATTGAAAACTGTCTCAATAATGATGACCGTGACAACTTCATGAGTTGTTCTAAAAAGCACAGCTATTTCAGTTCTGCCCCTTAGGGAAGGAAATTGGCCATCCATAACTGACATGGCCAATATGTGACTCCAGGCAAAAGTGAGGACTGCAGATACTGGAAACCAGAGTTTAGATCAGTGTGGTGCTGGTAAAGCACAGCAGGTCAGGCAGCATCCGAGGAGCAGGAAATTCGGCGTTTCAGACAAAAGCCCTTCATCAGGAATAGCCTGAAACATCGATTTTCCTGCTCCTCAGATGCTGCCTGACCTGTTGTGCTTTACCAGCACCACACTGATCTAAACAATATGTGACTCCAGACTTGTAGCACGATGATTGACTCCTGGTCATCTTCTGAAATGTCCGAGCATGCCACTCAGTTCAAGGCCAATTAGACAAAGGCAACAAGTGCCTTGCTACTGACATCTACATCCCATGAAAAGTTCAAGTTTGAAAAAGTCAACTTTGAGAAATTTGACTGATTTTGATTACACAAGAAAAAATATTTTTCTTATACAAAGCTTTTCAAATCTCAAAATTTTGCAAAAGTTTCATAGTGGATGAAATTTTTATGAAGAAAGTGATAAAGGAAATGCAATAGCTAATTTGTGGATTTATAGTAATGAGATGAATGACCCGAGGTATTGGTGATGTTGATGTACAAACCACTGATGAAAAGCATCTCCTTCAAACAATGCCTTGAGATCTTTGATGCTCACTTGAGAGGGCAGATTGTCTCCAAGTTCAATTTTTCTCAATCCTGAACTGAAGTGTTCATTTGGATTATGTGCTGACGTCAATGGAGTGTGACTTGAACCCATTACAACATGACCCAGAGGCAAGAGTGCTCCCACTCAGCCTGTACTTTGGGACCTCTGTGTTTGCTATATGTAAGTCAGAAATAGCAACATCAATAGCAGGCCTTTGGAGCATATTCATGCCAGGAAGGTCATTATTTCTGAAATGATGGACAGACCTCACTGCTGATCCATCAGGGAAACAATATGCTTCAGCTGCAATTTTACCGAGCCGGCTCCTTTTGTTTCTTTTGGCATTGGTTTGAAAATATAAGTGCTTGAGAAAGCAAGCTTAAGCAAACATTTTCCAATGTGGGGATTGTCTTGCAGGGGATCTCTTGGGAAAGATGGTTGATTGACAGCTTCAGGCAATGCAGGAAAATATGCTATAGTTTTTCCCATCTTGGGTGCTTCATTCTGTAATGGAAAGGGATACAATAAGATTTCACATGGTGGACTGAACCATTGCCTGAGTTTTATGTTACCAAAACTTTTTCAGTTTCAGTGTTCTCAGAGAATAAGTACAGTATGACTTCTTTTACACAAACAAACACAAAAAGTGCTGGAGAAACTCAGCAGGTCCAGCAAGTACTTGTAGCAAGAGAAATAAGGGTAACATTTCGAGTCCGATATGATTCTGCTCTGAAGTAGAGTCCTACCAGAATTGAAATGTTAATTCTGTTTCTCTCTTCACAGATGCTGCCAGACTTGCTGAGTTTTTCTAGCATTCTCTACTTGTTTCAGATTTCTAGCATCCACAGTATTTTTGCTTTTATTTGAATGCATCATTTACAGTTTTGTAACCAAGCATTCTATATGCAGTGTTTAAGTTAAAGGAATTCTACTGCTTCAAATTCTTGCTACCATTTTTAATTATTTCATTAATAAGAGAGGGAGGCTTTGAATGGCCTACCTTTGTACCAAGGTTCTGTCATAAATCTGATTCATGGATTTTTGTCAAAAATCTAAGTCAGAATTCTGTCATTGTGTTCAGAAAGGAGAATGAGAGAATCTATATGGTTTCTTAGCAGGATATCACAGGAACAGAGGTGCTCTATTCAAAACATGACAAAGCTAATTTGCCAAATGCTCTGCAATTAAAAATATAATGCATTTTAGGGAAACCTTAATGGCCTCAGGTTTTGATCTGCTGAATAAGGCCATTTTTTTGTTTTGGTCAAGTGACCTTTTTGAATGAGATGATAAAACTCTACACCCAGTAAAGAGCAGTGAGTACTATCTACAAGATGCACTGCAGACATTCACCAAAGATCATTAGATAGCACCTTCCAAGCCCACAACCACTTCCATCTAGAAGGACGAGGGCAGCAGATATGAAAACATCATCACATTCAGGGTTCCCTCCAAGCTATTCACCATGTTGGAAATATATCGCCAATCTTTAAATGTCACTGGGTCAACATCCTGGAATTCTCTGCCTAAGGGCATTGTGGATTAACCCATAGCACATGGATTGTAGTGATTCAAGTAGGCAGCTCATTACCAGTTTCTCAAGGGCAACCAGGGATGGACAATAAATGTTAGCTAGCCAGCGATGCCTATGTCTCATGATAATTTGGAGATGCTGGTGTTGGACTGGGGTGTACAAAGTTAAAAATCACACAACAGATTTTTAACTATGCCTCATGAGTGAATATTTAAAAAAAACACTTGTACTTTTCTTGGTTCACCGCTAAGATGGACTGACCTTAAAAGATCAACATTTGCATTTCCATAATAATGAGGAAAATATTGTGAGATGCAAAGCATAAATAGGCAAAAAAGTGACACCAAATCTAAAAAGGAGACATTAACATCAGGTATGCCAGTTTTCAGATGATCAATTGCTTTATCGAAAAATTTTACCTTAAAAGTTGAGAAAAGTGGAGGGGCAAAAAGATTTGAGAAAGATAATTCTAGAGCTATGAACCGAGACAACTGAAGGCATAGTAAAGAATGTTAGGCTAAAAGAATTGTGGACTGTAAAAAGAAGCATGAACTGGAGCCAGGCAGAGTTGTAAGAGGGTGGTAAAATGGCAGTGGATTACAGAAATAGGAAAATGGTGAGGACCTGACAGAAGATGGGAATTTTAAAATCACATCGTTGGTTGTATGTCAACCATTGGTGGTCAGTAAACATGGTGGTGACATTCTCACACTCTCAATTGATTTGTTGTTATAGTTCTCTAGTTACTAACTTGAAACTATTCAATACCATTGAGTTCTAGAAATTGGAAGATCTCAGCTTTGCAGTAACCCTACATTTTCAATCAGAAGCTCTAAATCTGTTCTGAAAAATCCAAGTTCTCAATTGCTAATTGTTTTCGAGTATATGCCTTTGTCCCTTTGAGTTGCATGGCCCAACTGAACTTTGAGTAGGTTCCATACTTCTGCAAAAAGGTTCCATGCTTCTGAACTGTAATCTTGTAGAGATGTGAAAGAACAACTAGAGATGTTTTGCAATCAAAGTGCTTTTGGCATTTAAAGTCATGAAGGCAGTTGGCAAGTTTACAAGCATGTCTGAACTTAGAGAAGGTTGAGAGGCAAGCCGATAGAGGTTTGTAAGAATTTGATTGGATAGAATGAGAGAAGATTTCTTAATTTTTGAGAGAGATCAAAAATGAGGGTCATAATTATCTGACAGTCTCTAAAATATCCAAAGGAAATTTAAGATAAATTTCTTTAATCCACAGAGTGATTGTAATGTAGTACTCACAGTCATCAGGAATCGTGAAGGCGTTATTGCATTTAAGGGGAAGCCTGATAAACACAGGTACAAAAGGGAATAGCAGGATGTGCTTATTAGATGAGATGAACAGGGGTTGCTAGAGGTTTGTGTCAAGGATAAACAAGTTGGCTTTTTTCATGATCTGTTTCTCGACTGAACAGTACATGTCAATATGCCCCAGATCCACTCAACAGTCATCGCATCAATCATTCCTTCTGTAGTTATTGTATTCATACTGATGTAAACATCTTACAAAATTCAGAGCATCTAAAATTGAATTTCATTTCTTGTGCATATTTTGTCATGTTTAAAGCTGAATTATACACCACAGAAACAGACTCTTTAATCCAACTCATCTATGCCAGCCAGACACCCTAATCTGACCTAATTCCATTTGTCAGTATTTGGTTCATATCCCTCTAAACCTTTTCTATTCATCTACCCATCCAGATGCCTTTTAAATGTTGTCTCCCCCACGTCCTCTGGCAGCTCATTCCATACATGCACCACTCCTTGTGAAAAAGGTACCCCTCAGGTACATTTTAAATCTTTCCCAGCTCACCATAAACTGATATCCTCTAGTTTTGGACTCAAGCACCCTAGCAAAAAGATCTCGGCTCTTCGTCCCTCATGATTTTATAAACCTCTATAAGGTCAATCCGCAGCATCTGATGCTGCAGGGGAGAGAAAGCCCCAGCCTATTCAACCTCTCCTTATAGCTCAAACCCTCCAAACTTAGCAACATCCTTGTCAATCTTTTCTGCACCACCTCAAGCTTAACAACATCCTTCCTATAGCTGGGAGACCAGAACTGAATGCCGTATTTTAAAAGTGGCCTTAACTATATCCTGTACAGCCACAACATGATGTCTCAACTCCAATAATCAAAGCACTGGCCTCTGAAGGCAAGTGTGTCAAATGCCTTTTTCACCATCCTACCTACCCGCGATTGCACACCTAGCTCACTTTGTTTGGAAACAGTCCCCAGTGCCCTACCATTAACTGTAAGTCCTGCTCTGATTTGCTTTACCAAACTGCAGCATCTCACATTTATCTAAATTAAACTCCATCAGCCATCCCTAACCTATTGGCCAATCTAATCAATGTCTCGTTGTAATCTGGAATTACCGTATTCACCGTTCACTGCATCACCAATTTTGGTATAATCTGTAAACTTACTAACCATTTCTCTTATGTTCACATCCAAATCATTTATATAAATTACAAAAAGCAGTGGATCCAGCAACGATCCTTGCGGCACACTGTTGGTCACAGGCCTCCAGTCCAAAAAACAAACCTCTACCACCACCCTCTGTTTCCTCCCTTTGAGCCAAGTTTGTATCCAATTGGCTAGCTATCCTGAATCCCTGTGATCCAACCTAACTAATCAGTCTACCATGCAGAACCTTGTCAAATGCTTTACTGAAGACCAGATAGACAATGTCTACCATTCTGCCTTAATCGATCTTTTTTTTACCTCTTCAAAAAACTCAATCAAGTTAGTGAGACACAATTCCTCAGACACAAAGCCATCTTGACTATTCCAAATAAATCCTTGTCTTTTCAAGTACATGCAAATCCTGTCCCTCAGAATCCCCTTCAACAATGTACCCATCACCGGTGTAAAGTTCATCAATCTATAGTTCCCTGCCTTTTTCATAGAGACATTCTTAAATAATTACGCTATTTTGGCCAACCTCCAGTCTTCCAGCACCTCATCCATGGCTATCAATGATACAAATATCACAGCAAGAGTTCTAGCAATCTCTTCCCTCGCCTCCCACAATGTTCTGGGAAAAGCCTGATCAGGTCCCAGGGATTTATCTACCTTTGTGTTTCAGCACCTCTTCTTCTGTAATATAGATACTTTTCAAAATATCATTAATTATTTCCACAAGTTCCTTCACTTCCATATCATTCTCCACAGTAAAATACTTGTTTAGTGTCTTGCCCAGCTCCTATGACTTCACACGTGTATGGCCTTGTTGATTTTTAACGAAGTCCTATCCTCTTTTGCCCTTATATTTATAGAAGCTCTTTGGATTCTCCTTAACTCTATTTGCCAAAGCTACCTCATGCTCCCTTTTTTGCCTTCCTAATTTCCCTCTTAAATATACTCTTACTGTCCTTAAACTCTTTTGTGATTCACTCGATGCCAGCTGTCTATATCTGATAAATGCCTCCTTCCTTTTCTTGACCAGAGCCTCAATTTCTCGAGTCCTCCAGCATTTCCTACAGCTACCAGTCTTTACACCAACAGAAACATACTCTCTCTGCACTCCTGCTATTTCTTTCTTAAAGGCCTCCCACCTCCCAACCCTTTACCTGCAAATAGCCTCCTCCAATCAACTTTTGAAAGTTCTTGTCTAATTCTGTCAAAATTGGCCTTACTTCAAGTTGGAGCTTTAACTTTTTGATCAGTTCTTATCCTTTCCATAACTAATTTAAAACTGATAGAATTATGATCACTTATCCCACAGTGCTTCCCCACTGATACCTCACTGACTTGCCCTGCCTTATTTTCCAATGGCAGGTCAAGTATTGCTCTTTCTCTAGTAGGTACATCCACATATTGAATAAGATAGATTTCTGGTGCATACTTAAATTCCTCCTCATACAAGCCCTTAACACTTTGAAAGTTCCAATCCATGTTTCGAAAGTTAAAATCCCTCCCGTCACAATCATATTTTTCTTATAGATATCAGACATCTGCTTAGATATTTGCTTTTCAATTTCCCATTGACTATTGGGGTGCCCATTATTCAATCCCAACAAGGTGATCATCCCTTTCTTATTTTTAGGTTCCACCTAAATAACTTCACTGGATGATCTCCCAGGAATATTCTCCCTTAGTATAGCTGTAATGTTCTCTCTAACCAAAGAATGAATGCCAAAGATAAAGAATATCACATCAACATGGTGACGTTGCAATTGTTTGCTGCTGATAAAGACGGGAAGAAAATACATATATAATCCACTGTTCATTTTCACATTGAAACAGAAATTATGATATGGAATGATCAAGAGGCTTTGCAGATTCTTTGGACACTGTTTGACAATGATATTCTGATTAATTTCTTTGGCTTCACAATTAATGCAGTGTCATTTTCATATAAAGACAGTAAATTGTGAGAAATTATACAGCGAGCCCATTAGCACCTTCTCAGTGAATACATGTTGTCAGAAACCAAATGATTATAGACTGTGCATTGGAAATAGGAACTGGAATTAGAATAAAGGTCAGTTAAAGTATGCATGGGTTTTGCAAAATTAACAAACATTTTAATTCGAAATTGGTAAAATAAGTAGAAAATAAATGAGGCTTAAGACAGTAGAAGATGAAGCAAAGGGTGAAAAATTGAATGAAAATTGGATCATCTCAGGAGTAGGTCAATCACAAAGGCCTTTAGGATCCAGTAGCTATTAGCTTCTGATTCACTGACAACATCTGGCAACCCAGTTTGACTGTTGCAAGGCGTGTGATAGGCTAAGAAATTTGCCTAGGTGTCACCTGACAGCTTTGAATGAGCTAATTGGTGCATGAAATAGGAAGTTATCTTAGCTTTTGGGTTGGCAGGTTAGATGCTATGTGACATACTCAACCCCACATTGATGAAAAATTGGATCCAAATTTTTCTTGTACACTGCACACGACAAAACTGCTGCTTAATTCAATCTGCAAAGAGAACCTGCTGAAGTGGCTCAGTTTGCGTAACCAAGGCAGTGAATTTGTCATTTGAAGATTGGCAAGTGGACTGGAATTTAATCCAGTGATAACATAGTTTTCTTGTGCCTTGGTGAATTGTGTCTGCCCAAATCTGGGTAGGATCTTACTAAAATGCCACTTAAAAAGAATCTATTGGAGTTTGTGACATTAATAGGCATCTCAATTTTAGGATCAGCTAAAAAAATATTCTGTGTGACAACAATATTAGCTTTTCAGAGACAGGAAAAGTGATACTCGTCACTTGTATAACTCAATACTGAAGCAACCCAGTTGACAAGTTGCACTTTTGGATGCCTTCATTGTGTTGCTGTTATAGATGTTATCAGCACAATTTAACAGAAATAAACAGCAGAATGCAGTATTTCTGACCATTACTTAGATATAAGTTGAACCAAGTTATATCTCTCGAATCAGAATTAAAATGTGATTTTTTTCCTCTATGTAAATTAGCTATTTAGCTTGTTACGTTATAAAATGGGATGTGTGTAAGATATGATGCTTGGGCATAGAAATTAGAATGAATATTGTTTCCAACATAGCTTTTGTGTCCTTCTGATGCAAGCAATGTACTATTCTACAAGTATTTTTCAAATTGCGATTGTGTTTAAAAAAAATCAAGCACACTCACTCAAGAATTGCATCTTAGTGAAATCTGAATGATATAGATGCCCCGCTGCCAATCCCACAAACTTTGCTTGATCAGTATCCACTGGATGCATTCCCATGCTAACACTGAGAGATACCTACTTTGCCCTCAGTTTCTAGTTGGTACAGTACAGTAACTGTACATTTCTAGTACAGTAATTGGGAGTAGACATCTTTCTTAGATATTAACTCATTGTTTACTGAGATGTAATTCTTTTTAAATAGTTTGTTGAAATGCAAACTTCAAGAAGTACTTCTTTAGATTTCTGTTTGTTGTTGAAGCAAAACATCAGGAACTAGGACAGAGATGGGAGTCTATGGATCAGTGGTTTGTCCTGCCATCAAAGTTATGGCAGGCATTACACAGGTTTGCATTTTGGCCTGGAAAAGTGACAATATAATCAAAATAAGTAAGAAATAACTGCAAATGTTAAAATAGTCAAGATTCTTGAGACATAACATGAACTAAAGGATTTCGTACTGGTAATGAAAGGAGGAGCGGATAAATTAGAGACAAAGAACAAGAGCTGAAGAATATTAATATTTTGACAGTATTTAGCAATTGGTCATTAATTTACATTACTTGGACAAAATAATGAATTTGAGGTCAACTCAACATTTTATAAATGTTCAATAAGTTTGTTTTTGTTTTCATACTCTATGCCTGTATAAGTTTCAACATGTCACATGTCTTATTAATCATCCTGTAAATACTCCCCTTATCCCAACCATATCTTCTATTATTTAGCCAATCCTCTAGGCATGCTAATGTACTGTGCATGACACTTGATCAAATGCCTTTTGATAATCCAGATATATTATATTGGCTGTTTTCCCTTTATCTATCCTGCTTGTTACCTCTCTAAAGAATTCTAGTAAATTTGCCAGGCATAATTTCCATTCCTTTTTCTAACAAACAGAAGGGAGTTCCTCACCCTTTCAAAGGAAGATAGCTATTATCTTACTTCTTTCTATGTAAAATTGAATTTCCAGCCCTTTATAGTCCAAAATATATTGTACATACTTTTGCACATTTTTTTTCAACGTCTTAAAAAAAAACTTTTTTTAGCTTGGATCTTAATAAATCTTCCTGCTGAAATTGTGATTTAAATTATTTGTATCCTGATTTTCAGAAAGTCTTAAAAATTCTTCTTCCTTTAGGCTCTTTCTTTCAAATCTTTTAAATTAATAGTTTTGACCATTCGGCAAACTCAGTGATTTTTTCCGATATTGTGATCTTGGTACTAATCAAATTTCTGGTCACAAGACTGTTAGATCATAAGAAATATACCAGGAGTAGCCTGCTTGGCCATTCAATACAATCATGGCTGATCTGACATTCTCATGATCACTGTCCTGCGCTTTCCCTGAAATCCTTGATTCCACAAATGATCAAGAATCTATTTATGTCAGCCTTAAACAGACATAAGGGCTATGCCCCCACAGCTGTCTGTGGGAATGAGTCCAAAGACTCTCGACCCTTTGAGAAGAAATTTCCACTCATCTCAGTCTTAAATTTCTACCCCTTTATTCTGCAATTATGCTGTCTGGTCCTAGACTCTCCCATGAAAGAAAACATCACCTCAGCATTTACCTTGTCAAGCCTCTTAAGGATGTTTCAATGAGATTACCTCTCGTTCTTCTATTTTACAGTGAGTAGAATACCAACCTGTTTAATCTTTACTCATAATTCCTCAATAACAGGGAAAGTCCTAGTGAACCCTTTCTGAACTGCTGCCAATGAAATGATATCTTTCCTTAAGTAATGGGACCAAAACTGCTTAAAGTACTTCAGGTGTGTTCTCATCAATACATTGTAGAGTTCCAAGACACTTCCTTAGTCTTATACGTCAACCCCATTGAAATAAGGGTCAACGTTCCATTGGCCTTCCTGATTACCTGGTGCACCTATGTGCTAGCTTTCTCTTTTTGTGCACAAGTATCCCCAAGTTCCTTTCTATTGTAACTTGCTGCTGTTTTTCTCTATTTAAATTATATTCTATTCTTTGGTTCTCCCTTCCACAGTGAACAAAACTTTGCACTTTCCCACATTATAGTTATGGCCATTGCTCCGTGTACTGCTCCATTTCACTTGGAACCTACTTCTGCTAGCAGTAAAGCTCATTCTGAAAGGTAATTCTGCTCCTTCCCAGTCTAGGTTTCTGTACCTCAATTCCCACTTTACTCCCAGTGATCCAAATCATCCTCTTAAAGCCTCCTTTTCTCATATCTTTGCCATTTCACAGTGTGCTTAGCTTTTTCTCTTTTGTTAGTTCACATTCGCCTCCACAAACCCCTTACCAGCTCTGAGATACAGGCTTTCAACTGGAGTGCTGCTCTCACCAGCGCTGTTGACTGCTTATCAGTCATTGCATTTTAGCTGCTCATTGATTGTCTGTGATTTCTTAAAGTAATAATATTCTTAAAGTGGTAAACTCACTTGTCTTCACAAATTGGATGAATTCTTTCAACTGTCATTACCATACAGTATTTCAGCAATAATATCCATGATCAAATGCTGTCTTCAGCTCTGTGTACCAACCACTGGTAATTCTAATGACCATTCATAGAGGATAGACCACCAGAGAGTGTTGACAAGATAAGGCACTTGTCTTATATAACAAGGTATAGCTGATTCATGATAACCATAAGTGCAGTTCGTGGTAATTAGTTAGGTGTAATTACAATTACCAGGAGCCAGGTATATCACATGTGTATCTATTGGGACCTTGTGCAAAGCCAACAGATCATCTGCCCAAAGATAGTGTGACATCAACAAATTGGGTGGAGCGAGTGCAACTTCAACATTAACTGTTTCAGAATCATCACCTTATACAACATCACCTTATTCACATGTAAGTACAAAGAAGTTACAGCATAACACAGGTCATTTGGTCCAAATAGTTTAAGGCAGCATGTAAACTTGAAATGAACCACTTCCAATCTCACTTCATCTTCATGCAGAGCTTGTCTCAGGCTGAAACAATCCCTTTAGAGATTTTTTTTGTGTGTTTGCAGCACGTATCAATAAGTTAATGCTCTGAACTGATGTGGAAAACTAAGATTGATTCATGTATAAACAGACTGGAGTTGTTTTTTCACTGAATATGTATTTATGTGTAAATTATTAGACTTATAGTTTCACTTCATAATTCATCTAAAAAATCATCTACCAATTGACTGCGAGATTTTATTTCACTTTAATATGCATTCACAAAGATGTCATTACCTCTGGAATGCTGCCTTGCCAAAAGCCATAGTTTTGCTGAAAGAATGAATTTCATCAACTTAACAGAAGGTGTGAATTTCAGATATATCACTCTGGATGTGTTTTCTTGCTTCTTAGTTTGCCTGTTTTATCTTAAATTAAGAACCACCAAACAAAATGGAAACAGCCTTCATTTGCATCACCATAAGATGTATACACATGGCCCCTTATAGAACTAGTTCTTGATTCTAAAGACAATAGCATTCTTAGAAAAACTTCTGTATTTATTGAAAGAGAACCTCACATTATTGCAGTGTGTTGCTAAACACTTTTGTAACCGTTAAGGAATTTTGAAATATAGTTACTGTAGGAAATATGGCAACTAATGTGTACACAACAAGCTCTCTCAAACAGCAGTGAGATAATGACTAGATAATTTGTTTTGGGAAATTGGTTGAAGGCAACATATTGACCAAGAGAGCATGTGAACTCTGAAATTTTTGTTTCAAAAATGCCATGGCATATTTTATATCCAGTGAAGAGAACAAATGGGGTCAAAGTTTAATGTCTCATCTGAAAGATGGCTCTAACAATAGCAGAATATTCTACCAATGTATCAGCCTAAACTATGTGTTCAAGTCCCTGAAATGGGGCTTAAATATTAAACTTCCTGACTCACATGCCACCTCTAAATCAAAATGACAACTCAAACAAAGTCTTCTGACCTTCAAAGCTTTTTTGCACACCAAATAAGTCATAAACTCGTGGAATAATTCTGACCATCCAGAAAGTATGATTTTTCAGAGGATTTTTCTCATTTAAAACATTCTCATTAAATTGATACAAAGAGCTTGATTGTCAATGTAATTTGATTTTGATTTGATGTATTATTGTCACATACACCAAAGTACAGTGAAAAGGTTTGTTTGCGTGCAGTACAGGCAGATCACACTATACATAGTGCACTAGGGTAATAGAACAGAACAAAGAAAGCAATTAGATTAGATTACTTACAGTGTGGAAACAGACCCTTCGGCCCAACAAGTCCACACTGACCCGCCGAAGTGCAACCCACCCAGACCCATTCCCCCACATTTACCCCTTCACCTAACACTACGGGCAATTTAGTATGGCCAATTCACCTAACCTGCACATTTTTGGACTGTGGGAGGAAACCGGAGCACCCGGACGAAACCCACGCAGACACGGGGAGAATGTGCAAACTCCACACAGTCAGTCGCCTGAACCGGGAATTGAACCCGGGTCCCTGGCGCTGTGAGGCAGCAGTGCTAACCAGTTACAGTTGCAGAGTAAGTAGACAAAGGTCAACATTAAATTTAAAATTTGAGAGGTCCATTCAGAAGTTTAATAATAGCAGGGAAGAAGCTGTTTTTGAATCTGTTGGTGCATATGTTTAAGCTTTTGTATCTTCTGCCTGACAGAAGAGGTGGAAGAGAGGAGTTTTTGATTATGTTGGCTGCCTTCCCTAGGCAGAGAGAGGCATAGATGGAGTCAAACAGCGTGGCACTGGAAAAGCACAGCCGGTCAGGCAGCTCTTCTGATGAAGAGTTTATGCTTGAAACATCAACTCTCCTCCTCCTGGAATGATTCCCGTCTGGCTGTGCTTTTCCAGCATCACACCTTTTGACTCTGATCTCTAGCATCTGCAGTCTTCACTTTCTCCTAGAGTTGTTGATGGAATCATTGGATGGAAGATTAGCTTGTGTGACGGACTAGGCTATGTTCATAACTCTCTGTAGTTTCATATGGTCCTGGGCAAAGCAGTTGCCATACCAAGCCGTGATGCATCTGGATAGAATGCCGTGGCAACCTCCTATGGTGGCCTTCTGGCCAGGCGAAGCAGCCCCGTGGCTTGGTGTGGCGTCCGCTTGGCTTGGTGTGGTGGTCTTCTGGTGGTCTTCTTGGTGGTGGTCTCTCAGCCTGGCATGGCCTTAGCATGGTCTCCCAATCTTGAGGTGAAGCCCAGCACAGTCTGGAGCCAAGGCCTGGTGCAGACTAGAGGCTAGGTGCCAGCTTGGTCTGGGTTGGAAGGACTGTTAGTCTTAACCTTTATTTCTGCAATACCAGATATTTTATATCTCTATTTTCTAAGATTTGTAACTGAAAAAGTTGTACCTAGATACCCTTGTCCCTAAGATGGCACTGTACGTGTGGTGAATTTTAAATTTTTCATTGTACTCATTTGAGTGCATGTAACAATAAAACAAATTCTATTCAGTTCAATTCAGAATGCATTCTATGGTCCATCTCTAAGATTTGTTGTAAGCTTAACTCTTACAACTGATTGCAGTTATGAAAACTAAATCGCAGAACTGATCATTTTTTAATTGGAGAAAATGGGACACAATGTAAATCCTTAAAAAATTGGGAGGAAGGAATCACTTGGATGCAATTTAGCTGTTTATTGGACATAGATAGAATGAACCAGATAGCATGAGGTGAAAATTGATGAGCTTCAGTGAAGACTAGAGATGTGAAGGTACCTTCATCATCCAGGTTTTTGCTCTATCAGAAAGCTGTTGGTTTATCTCAATTAACAGCTGTTCTAACTAGATAAATAGATATCAAAAAAACCCTGATAATCATCTGCAGGTGTGCACTGAGTAAAATCTACTCTAATTAGTTAAAATGTGCAAGTAGCGTTATGGACTTGAGTTTCATTTAGCCACGTGGCTGGGAAACAATCACCGCAGATCAATTATCTGTTCTAGATACTGCACCACCCTCCATTTACATTAAAATTGAATTCAAAATTGACAGAAAATCCAAAATCTGAAAATGTGTTGCTGGAAAAGTGCAGCAGGTCAGGCAGCATCCAAGGAGCAGGACAATCAACGTTTCGGGCATGAGCCCTTCTTCAGGAGAAGGGCTCATGCCCGAAACGTCGATTCTCCTGCTCCTTGGATGCTGCCTGACCTGCTGCGCTTTTCCAGCAACATATTTTCAGCTCTGATCTCCAGCATCTGCAGTCCTCACTTTCTCCTCGAAGAAAATCCAAAATGCTAGTTTTCTGTCTCAGTGGCAAGTTGGAAATCTGCCCCATATTTTGAAATAGTCTGATGATTATCAGGGTAGATATACACAGAGTAAGTCTGTGGAATCAGGGCTTATGAGCTGCTTTTAGCATGGAACCATCATGCCAGTGCAAATAACCAAAGATAACTAAAACAATGTCAGATGGATAAAAATGGTTTTGCTCAGGAATTCTGGAAGGTAGATAGATTCTGTGACAACATGGAACGTTAGTAGTTCGGGGTAGAGTTTATTGATCAGTGTTTTTTGCCCACATCTCATTATCAGAAAGGTTTGTTACTTTGAATGGATTGCAGATTTTTCTGGAAGCACTGATCAAGATTTATTCAAAGGGAAACATTTGAAAAATGAAACACAGGGCAGAGCATAATGTATATATTAGTATCTACTCTAATTTTATTTAATTTCTTGAATGTTATAGTCTTAAAGACATGAATTACTGTTATCATCTTTGCATGAATTTTATTCAGAGTAATTCTGTTTTTGCCAAGAAGACTTTCATGCTCTGGGAATAAAATCTTTTTTTAAACCTGCAACAGTTATTATGAATGGAGTGGCATTATATCCTTATAATTTTTTTCATTTTAACTATATCTCTGTGAAGTACCTGGTGGTAGCTTCTTTTAGGCAGCCAATAATTCTTAACAGTGGAGATTCTGTGCTTCCTGTTCAGAATCTAAATCAGATTTTTGATGAATTCCAAACTTGTTTGCTTTTTACATGGAATATACAATGCACAAACAGGTCATTTGACACAATCATTCCATGTGATATTTGTAGCCCTCCCATCCTCTTCCAGATCAATATATCCCTCTTTTCCCTCCTTCCTCCTTCATGTGCTTACCAATTTTCTATTAAATGGATCTAGACTATTTACTTCAATCATTCATTTTGAGATTGAAATTCAATAATCAGGACTGTCTAGATAAAGACATTTCATCTGCATTCTCTATTTGATTTCTTGCTGGCTATCTTATATCGATGACCTCTATTTTTGTTGTTCCTCACAGTTAAAATATGTAGTATTGTTTTAAAAAATCATTCATGGGATGTGGGCATCATTGGCTAGGCCAGCATTTCATGCCTATGCCAGCTTGCTGTGGGTGTAGAGTCAGTTGCAGGCCAGGTAAGGTAAGGTTAACACATTTGCTTTCCACAATATTTCCTTTCTCATATCACTACAGAAAATTTTCTGGAGTAAAAGACCTCTCATTATCCACCTCTCAGCCTTTTTTTTTGAAGGAGAGAGAGAAAGAGAGCTGGGCCCAAAGTTTCTCCCTCAGATTAGGTATACAGAGATGGGAGAACTTCTATTTGGGCAATTCCAACCCTTAAAAATGGCTGCCTGGATGTTGACTTTTCATTTCTGGGGGGAGCAGGACATTTCCAGTTCAGACCTTTTCCAGAAGAACTGAGGAATCTGTCATCTGAGGAGGCAGGCTAGGTCAAATTACAGCCTTGGGGATCTAACTCTATATCCAAAGTCAAAATATAAAGAACAAAACGCTCACACTCCCTTTGCATCTCGCCCACCCCTCCAGAGCTCCTCCATGCAAACATTTCCCCCTTCACCCTCCTCCCAGTAGCCCCATTTGACACAACCATTTCATGTGATACTTATAGTCCAATCAAGCCTCCTTCTATCCTCTTCCAGATCAATACATCCCTGTATTCCCTCCCTTCTCCATCAATACCAATCTTTTTTTAAATGGATCTAGACAACAGCACTTACTTCAATCATTCATTTTGGTATTGAAATCAAAATAATCAGCACTGTCTAGATGTACTTTCCATGCCAATGCACACCCCTGTTTCCATGCTCTATGGCCTGTCATAGCCCCCATACCAAATTAATGCCAACTGAAGCCAGATCCCTTCTGCCCACCATAATTTGCTTTTACACCTACCAATTCAACATGCCAACCCCTCCTGAAACTACACTATGCAAACCACAGGACTTTCTCAGAGATTGACCATAATGAAATTCTCCAAATAAAGTTCTAAGTATATCTTGCAGACTTCATCATAATGAAAAAAGTACTCACATTCATGAAAACCGATTTATGACATCTACATTTCTTCAAATAAATAAAGCTGTGTGCCACCAAATAAAATCAATTCTTTATGGCAACAAGCATTGAAATTCACGAACCCACTTGAAGATGTCAATCAAACTGTGAAATGATTCTGATTTCAGGCAGAAATCTTTTGAGATATATCATTATAATTGCATAATGTAGGAATCCTCCAATGAAGTCTTCAAACGTGGGAAAACTTCCATAATAGCTGCGAAATGGTGATTAAATCAGTCAATCATCAATAATCCAGTAATTCCTCTTTGGCTAATGTCCAAAACAGAGTGAAAATCAATCATATTTTGTGTACACTGGTTCTGAGATCGAAAGGGCAGGATTTCCAAGTACATTGATAGTTCAACAGGTTCCTTTGGCAGGTACTTCTGATAGTTTTGACAATTGGTTTTGACAGGTCTGTTGACAGTTCCAATAAGTTTGACAGTTTTGGATTTCTGTACTTTTAATTCATCCTTCTACCCTCTTTTAACAATTCTGATAGGCACATTACTTGGAAAACAGTGGAGAGCTGCCTTTATTGCAAAATACACATTTTTGACGAAACTAATATGCCTGATCACCTCTGGAAACCTTGGCAGAAAAAATAATCTTGCCAGGAAGGTTTAATTTAAGATGAATCATAAAATCAGACATCCGAGAGAAAATAGTTCTTGAGCATGGAATAGCTGCAAAAATGGATATTAAGTCAAATTGAACAAAGAAATACAGTTCTGCACACATTTGGGAGAAAGATATATTAGGTTATTGCTTACCAAACAGTTAAAGAAGTAACAGTCACATTTGAGGAGGTATTGAATATTTTTGGCAATTATTTCAACATGGGAAGTCAGAAAATTCTTGAAAGGGAAAGATTTAACAGAAAAAATTGGCATCCAGTAGAATCTACAGATGATTTTATTCATGATTTCAACAGACGTGTGGAAAGATATGACTATGCTGATATAAAGTCAGAATTAATAACGAATCAAATTACTGCAAGCATTACTAATGAGACTATGTCACATTTGTTACAGTTCGGAGGAGACCTGACTCTAGAGAAAACAGTTCAGATGGTGAATGAAAAAGAGGTCTTGAAGCAAAACATCAATCCTAAGGAGAGAAGATCAAACTTGATACTGGAGATCTTTGGAATCTGTTCAAATATTAAGGTACAGAACCACAAAAGATACACATGAGACAGTAATGTAGTGGCGAGGGTAGACAATAGATACAAAAAGTACTTGCAACACTATAAAGCAAAAATATCTTACAGCTGCAAGCAGTACTCTTAAAATGAAATGCTTTTATTATAAAATAGTATGTCACAGAAAAGAAGATGACCAAAGAGCTACGCACACAAAGAAATAAATGACTTAAAACAATCTTCAGCAGAAGAGTCCCTCGGTGAAATTGGTGATGCAAACCAAACATTAAGGCAAGTTGGTATGTATGTCAATGGGTACTTCTCAAATTTGTGGCATCACAATTTCATCAGAAAATGTGCCTTGATTGACAAATCATTGTTTAAGGCCAACATGAGTTCAACTACATGATTCAGGAAGCATTGCACTTAGCATTACAGGTATGAAACAAGCAAATATTTGATATAGTGGACACCATATGTTGGAAAATGTCTATGTACTTTGCAACCAGGAATACACACTCCTGAGTGCGAAACTGTGTTTGACTTCAATCCTATTTAACAAACAGAAAGGCCCTCCCCAAAACATTTTAGAGTCATAGGGTCATAGAGATGTACAGCACGGAAACAGACCCCTCGGCCCAACCTGTCCATGCTAACCAGATATCCCAACCCAACCTAGTCTCACCTGTCAGCACCCAGCCCATATCCCTCTAAACCTTTCCTATTCATATACCCATCCACATGCCTTTTAAATGTTGCAATTGTACCAGCCTCCACCACATCCTCTGGCAGCTCATTCCATACATGTACCACACTCTGCATGAAAAAGTTGCCCCTTAGGTCTCTTTTTTATCTTTCCCCTCTCACCTAAACCTATGCCCTCTAGTTCTGAACTCCCCAACCCCAGGGGAGAGATTTTGTCTATTATCCTATCCATGCTCCTCATGATTTTATAAACCTCTATGAGGTCACCCCTCAGCCTCCGATGCTCCAGGGAAAACAGCCCCAGCCTATTCAGCCTTTCCCTACAGCCCAGTCCTCCAGACCTGGCAAAATCCTTGTAAATCTTTTCTGAATTCTTTCAAGTTTCACAACATCCTTCTGATAGGAAGGAGACCAGAAATGCATACAAATATTCCAAAAGTGGCCTCACCAATGTCCTGTACAGCTGCAACATGACCTCCCAACTCCTGTACTCAATACTCTGACCAATAAAGGAAAGCATACCAAATGCCTTTTTCTACCTATCTACCTATCCTATCTATCTGCAACTCCACTTTTAAGGAGCGATGAACTTGCACTCACAGGTCTCTTTGTTCAGCAACACTTTCTAGGACCTTACCATTAAGTGTATAAGTCCTGCTAAGATTTGCTTTCCCAAAATTCAGGACCTCGCATTTATCTAAAATAAACTCCATCTGCCACTTCTCAGCCCATTGGCCCATCTGATCAAGATTCAGTTGTAATCTGAGGTAACCCTCTTCGCTGTCCACTACACCTCCAATTTTGGTGTCATCTGCAAACTTACTAACTAGATCTCTCGTGCTGACATCCAAATCATTTATGTAAATGATGAACAGTAGTGGACCCAGCACTGATCCTTGTGGCATTCCACTGATCACAGGCCTCCAGTCTGAAAAACAACCCCCCACCACCACCCTCTGTCTTCTACCTTTGAGCCAGTTCTGTATCCAAATGGCTAGTTCTCCCTGTATTCCATGAGATCTAACTTTGCTGTCCAGTTTCCCATGGGGAACCTTGTCGAACGCCTTACTGAAGCTCATATAGATCATGTCCACTGCTCTGCCCTCGTCAATCCTCTTTGTTCATTCTTCAAAAAACTCAGTCAAGTTTGTGAGACATGATTTCCCACACACAAAGCCATGTTGACTTGCCTTTCCAAATACATGTACATCCTGTCCTTCAGGATTCCTTCCAACAACTTGCCCACCACTGACGTCAGGCTCACTGGTCTATAGTTCCCTGGTTTGTCCTTACCACCCTTCTTAAACAGTGGCAACACATTAGCTAAAGTCGTCTTCCGGCACCTCACCTGTGACTATTGATGATACAAAATATCTCAGCAAGGGACCCAGCAATCACTTCCCTAGCTTCCCACAGAGTCCTAGGGTACACCTGAATAGGTCCTGGGGATTTATCTACTTTTATGTGTTTCAAGATATCCAGCATTTCCTTCTCTGTAATATTGACATTTTTCAAGATGTCACCATCTATTTCCCTACGTTCTATATTTTCCATGTACTTTTCCACAGTAAATACTGATGCAAAATACTCATTTAGTGTCTGCCCCATCTCCTGCGGCTCCACACAAAGGCCGCCTTGCTGATCTTTGAGGGGCCCTATTCTCTCCCTAGTTACCTTTTTGTCCTTAATGTATTTGTAAAAACCCTTTGGATTCTCCTTAACTCTATTTGCCAAAGCTATCTCATGTCCCCTTTTTGCCCTCCTGATTTCCCTCTTAAGTATACTCCTATTGCCTTTATACTCCTCTAAGGATTCTTTCGATCTATCTTGTCTATACCTGACATATGCTTTCTTCTTTTTCTTAACCAAACCCTCAATTTCTTTCATCATCCAGCATTCCCTCTACCTACCAGCCTTTCCTTTCAACCTAACAGGAATCTATTGTCTCTGGACTCTCGTTATCTCATTTCTGAAGGCTTCCCATTTTCCAGCCTGCAAACATCTGCCCCCAATCAGCTTTTGAATGTTCTTGGATAAGTGGTGCTGGAAGAGCAGAGCAGTTCAGGCAGCATCCAAGGAGCAGTGAAATCGACGTTTCAGGCAAAAGCCCTTCATCAGGAATAAAGACAGAGAGTCTGAAGCATGGAGAGATAAGCTAGAGGAGGGTGGGGGTGGGGAGAAAGTAGCATAGAATACAATAGGTGAATGGGGGAGGGGATGAAGGTGATAGAGCAGGGAGGAGAGGGTGGAGTGGATAGGTGGAAAAGGAGATAGGCAGGTAGGACAAGTCTGTACAAGTCATGGGGACAGTGCTGAGCTGGAAGTTTGGAATTAGGGTGAGGTGGGGGAATGTTCTTGCTTAATACCGTCAAAATTAGCCTTCCTCCAATTTAGAACTTCGACTTTTAGACCTGGTCTATCCTTTTCCATCACTATTCTAAAACTATTAGAATTTTGGTCACTGGCCCCAAAGTACTCCCCCATTGACACCTCAGTCACCTGCCCTGCCTTATTTCCCAAGAGTAGGTCAAGTTTTGCACCTTCTTTCGTAAGTACATCCACATATTAAATTAGAAAATTTTCTTGTACACACTTCACAAATTCCTCTCCATCTCAACCCTTATTTTCACATGAAATCTTTCAAAATAAGCTGAATAAGATGAAAAATTATATAGGGTTACTGGCAACTAGCTAATTGATCAATCTTAGTTTAATTGAATTTAAATAATGGAGTTGATTCCCAAATACCTGTGCTGATCTGGACAATCGACTTGGCCTCTCACTGTCTCTTCTTTCTCTCCCACTTTGCTCCAGTTGTCTCCAAGCTTCCTGCAGACTCATCATTATCTTTACCACTCGTTGTCTGGTATTGATTCACTGCAGGAGTTACATCTTTGGATATCAAAACAAAGAATTTAATTCACCATTTTAATCAGACCTTTGTTACCCATTCATATTATATTTTTATGCACAGACATTGTGAATAATGGATAAAATATTCCTTTTGTCAATGAATGTGATGTTAGAATCATAAAAATACACTGCAGAAAATGAGGCCATTCAGACTACCATCTATTATATCTAACTGTGTGGGTTCTTTCGGGGCTTACATGGTGTGTGTGCAAGCATAGTTATCTTTTGTTCGAATAAGAAAATTCTGGTAGAGTAGAAAGATATTATTTCTCCACTATTATTTACAGGTTATAAAATAGTCTTTGCAGTACTACAAAGTCTTAGGTGGTGCTAGCCATGGGTCTGTCTCTCATGGGATCCTATTTTCCTTTCTTCACAATTCCCCATGACGTCATCATATTGGATGAAGCTTATTGCACCAAATCATCTCCTTCCAAGACTCTTTTATCATTTTTGTTGTTATGCATTTGTTTATATGATTAAATTTACTGTGATCCCCATATTTTTGACTTTATAAATTCACATGAATTTGAGGTTTCCCTATTTCCCAAAGTGTCCTTTTTGGGGACAGCATTATAAACTTGGACTGCCTTCCAGACAGTCGAAGATGTGAGGTTCAGAACATAGAACAGTACAGCACAATTCAGGCCTTTTGTCCACTGATGTTGTACCAACTTTTTATCCTACTCTAAGATCAGAATAACCTACATACCCTTCAATTTACTATCATCCGTGTGCCTGTCCAAGAGTCACTTACATGTTCCTCATGTATCTGACTCTACTACCACTGCTGGCAGTGCATTCCACACACCCACCACTCTCTCTGTAAAGAACTTACTTATGACATCTCCCCTGTACCTTCCTCCAATTACCTTAAAATTATGTCCCTTTGTGAGGCCATTTCTGCTCTAGGAAAGCGTATCTGACCATTCACTCTATGTATGCCCCTCATCATCTTGTATACCTCTATCAAGCCACCTCTCACCCTTCTTCGCTCAGGTGAGAAAAGTACTAGCTCCCTCAACATTTGTTCATAAACCATACCTTCCAGTCCAGGCAGCCTCTTGGTAAATCTCCTCTGCATTGTAGGAAGCATACCATTCCTTATTCTTCCTACAATGAGGTGACCAGAACTGAACACAATATTCCAAGTGTGGTCTAACCAGGGCTCTATGGAGGTCCAGCGTAACCTCATAGCTCTTCAACTCAATTCCCCTGCTAATGAAAGCCAACACACCATACACCTTCTTGACACCCTTATTAATGTGGATGGCAACTTTGAGGGATTTATGGAAATGGACCCCAAGATCCCTCTGTTCCTCCCCTGTATTCTGCATTCGAATTTGACCTTCCAAAATTAATCACTTCATACTTTTCCAGGTTGAACTCCATCTGCCACTTATCAGCCCAGTTCTGCATCCTGTCATTGTTCCACTGCAACCTACAACAGCCCTCCACACTATCCACCACTCCACCAACCTTCATTTCATCAGCAAACTTACTAACACAGCCTTCCACTTCCTCATCCAAGTTATTTATAAAAATCACAACCAGCAGATGTCCCAGAACAGATCTCTGCGGAAAACACTGGTCACTGAGCTCCAGGCTGAATAATATCCATCTACTGCCACTCTCTGACTTCTTTGGGCCAGCTAATTCTGTATCCAGACAACCAAATTTTCCTGTATCCCATGCCACCTTACTCCAAGCCTACTATGGGGAACCTTATCAAATGCTTTGCTCAAATCCATGTCACCACATCCACTGCTCTATCTTCATCAATGTGTTTTGTCACATCCTCAAAGAATTTAATAAGGCTTCTGAGACATAAGCTGCCCTTCACAAAGCCATATTGACTACCTCTAATCAAACTATGGTTTTCCAAATAATCAAACATCCTGTCCCAGAATCCTCTCCATTAATTTGCCCACCATAGACATAAAACTGACTAGTCTGTAATTCCCAGGATTATCCTTATTCCCTTAAACAGGAGAATGCCATTTGCCACCCTCTGATGATCCGGCACTACTCCAGTGGACAGTGAAGGCACAAAGATTATCGCCAAAGACACAGCAATCTCTTCCCTTACTGTTCTGTTCTACATTATAGGCCTCTGGAGCTTTGTGAATAATATCATCTCTCTTACAACAGGAATTTGATTCTCTGTAGTATCTTGCATCTTTAGACATGACCCGCCTTTTCTTAGTGGTGTCTTTGATGGAGTTGTGTGCACCACATGTTCAATTTGTGCCAGACGATTTTTGTTTTCAATCTGCCTGTCACACTGTGCTAAAGTGTGTCGGCCATTTACTTCAACTTAATGATTTGTCTCTTTTTCTCATTTGCCTTCAATGATTGAACTTTTGATCAAAACAACTACTTCACTTCCTCAATTGTGCTAATTAAAGATTGCTTGATGTGATATCCATTATATTAGTTGAAGATTCTTTTGAAGATATAGATATCAGATATTCTACTTGAACCTGTCACTTCTAGGTACTGCAGTATCAAGTGTGTGACTTAATTTGTCATGGCAAGTGGTTCACTGTGCTATAGTGTAATCTGAGTCAATTCAGCTGAAGATGCTTCAGTTGTCTTGCAGGAGTCTACTGTTCAGTGGCTGCCTCATAGTTATCCTTTTCAATATTTTTGGCACTTGACAAGTGGCATGTAACATTGCCTGGCACTTGTGTGGTGCCAATGACCATCTCCATCAAGACCAAATCTAACGATCACCCTTTGACATTCAATGGCATCACCATAACTGAATTCTCCTCTGTCTACATTCTACAAGTTACCAATGATCAGAAACTGAACAGGACCAGCCATAAGTACTGTGGCAACAGGAGCAGATTAAACACTATGCATGTTACAGCAAATAATTTACCTTCTTTATGGGCGGCATGTGGCTAGTGGTTAGCACTGCTGCCATGCAGCAGGGACCCAGGATCCGTTCCAGGTGTGTGTGTGTGTACATTTTTCCCATGTCTACGTACATTTCCTATGGGTGCTCCGGTTTCTCCCCACAATCCAAAGATATATAGGTTAGGTCAATTAGCCATGCTAAATTCCCCCACAGTGTCCAGGGATGTATAAGGTTAGGTGGATTAGCCATGGGGAATGCAGGATTTCAGGGATAGAGCAGGGGGTTTATCTGTGTGGGATGCTCTTCGGAGGTGCAGTGTGGACTTGATAGGCAGAATCTGCTTCCACACTATAGAGATTCTGTAATTCTCAATTGACATTGGTTCTGTCAATGTGTCTCTTATGATTCATATGTCATATCATTATCTGTACACAATGGATGGCCTCTTGTGTGTCTTTTTCTTTAAAGGTTTACCATTGATTTTTGCTGTGGATAATGTTTCTTTAAACTATTATTTGTTGATCCATCTCAATTTGATGTTTGAGTACAAGCCATTTCTCCACATGTTCTTGGGTTTTAAAAATTACACTCTGTACTTCTTGATCATTATCTTCTTATTTGCCTCATGTACTATCACTTTTTTCTTCCTTAATTGGGTTCTGCACAAAAAAAACCTTGAGTTTTCCTTCGAAATCTAGAAAGAAACATCCTTGATTTTGTGTGCAAAAGGAATTTATGTGCAAATACCATTGCATTTGAAATTGTGCTGTTTTATCATGAATTGCAGAGGATTCCATCTAAATCTAAGAACAGCAGTGTAGATTATCTGAATAAGAACATCAATATTTCAAATTCAATTGTTCTATTACTTAATAAAATTACAGTTGTTTTTGGTATTAAAGAATACTGAGCATAATAAAATATTCAGACTTCTCTCCTCTTTTATTCATTCTTCCTCATATTAGATGTAATGTTTAAATATGTCCCAGAATGTTTGCTTTAAAGTGGACCGAATTTATTTTCATTATGTCCTGTATTCTCAAGCTGCTTACACAGACAGTTTCGGCAGGATGCACAGCTCTCCGTTCAGACTCAGCAAGCACAGTTTAAAACAAGATTATCCATTAAATGGATAAAGTGATATTTGTGAAAGAACTAAACAGGCAATTCTGCATCAGTGATGTGACTCAGCTCTTTATGGATTGTATCAGCTGTAGCTCTTGCTGTTGTCAGAAGCTTGTGGGTTCAACTGCTACTTGAGGGAGTGCCGCACTGTCAACGATTCTGTCTTTTGCATCAGATGTTAAATTGTTCTCTCAGATATCCTATGGTAGTATTTTTGTCCTCAGGGAATTTAATTTATTGTCATGTGTACTGAGGCACAGTGAAAAGCTTTGTCTTGCGAGCAATACAGACAGATCACAGAGTTAAGTAACATAGATAAGTAAATAATAGGTAAACAGCTGCAAAACAAAAACACAGGTACAGGCGAATGAGTTTGTGAGTCCATTCAGTATTCTAATAGTAGGGTGGAAACTGTTTTGAAACCGGCTGGTGCATGTTTTCAGGTTTCTGTACCTTCTCCGCAATGGTAGAGGTTGTAGAAAAACATTGCCAGGGTGGGATGGATCTTTGAGAATGCTGGCGGCCTTTCCTTGACAGTGCTGAAAATGTGTTGCTGGAAAAGCGCAGCAGGTCAGGCAGCANNAGGCTAGAGTGGGGTGGGGCGGAAAGGTCAGGAAGAAGATTGCTGGTTAGGAAGGCTGAGTTCGAGGGATTTGACTGAGACAAGGTGGAGGGAGGGGAAATGAGGAAACTGGAGAAATCTGAGTTCATCCCTTGTGGTTGGAGGGTTCCTAAGGGGAAGATGAGGCGCTCTTCCTCCAACCGTCGTGTTGCTATGGTCTGGCAATGGAGTAGTCCAAGGACCTGCATGTCCTTGGTGGAGTGGGAGGGGGAGTTGAAGTGTTGAGCCATGGGGTGGTTGGGTTGGTTGGTGCGGGTGTCCCAGAGGTGTTCTCTGAAACGTTCCACAAGTAGGCCTTGACAGTGGGCCTGGTAGATGGATTCTATAGATGGGAGTTGGCCTATGTGATTGTCCGGGCCAATTTCACTACACTCTTTAACCGTCTCCGATCTTGAATGGTACAGTTACCACACCAGGTAGTGATACATCCAGACAGAATGCTTTCGATGGCACACCAATAAAAGTTGGAAGGGGATTTGCCATCGTGCCAAATTTCCTCAGCTGCCTGAGAAAAAAGATATGTTATTGGGCCTTTGTAACCAGTGCTTCCACATGAAGAGTCCAAGAAAGCTTGTTGTGGTTGACCACTCCCAGGAGCTTGACACTCTCCACTCATTCCACATCTGTGCTGTTAATGTGTAGAGGGGCATGAGTAACATCCTGCCAAAAGTCAATAATGAGTTTCTTGGTTTTGCAGGCATTGAGAGCTAGGCTGTTCTCAGAGCACCATTTTTCCAGGTCTGTAGTCTATTTCGTCGCCATCTGAGATTTGACCGACTATGGTGGTGTCATTAGCGAATTTGTAAATGGCATTAGTCTGGTATTTGGCAACACAGTCATGGGTATACAGTGAGTATAGTAGGAGGCTGACTACACACCCCTGGGAGCTCCAGTGCTGAGTGTGAATGAGGATGAAATATTGTCCCTAATCTTCACTGATTGTGGCCTGTGGGTCAGGAAACCGAGGATCCAGTTTTGCAGAGTGTGGGGCTTAGTCCGAGATCACTACGTTCAGTAATCAGTCTTGAAGGGATAATAGTGTCGAAGGCTGAATTGTAGTCAATGAGTAGGATTCTTACGTAGCTGTTCTTGGTGTCAAGATGTTCTAGAGAGGAGTGAAGGGCAAATGACATGGTATCTGATGTGGTTCTGTTGGCCCGATAGGCAAATTAGAGTGGGTCAAGAGTAGTGGGGAGGCTGGAGTTGATTAATGCCATGACCAGCCTTTCAAAGCACTTCATGACCACTGAAGTTAGGGCCACTGGGTGGTAGTCATTGAGACATACTGCATGAGCCTTCTTAGGCACAGGGATGATGTTGGCCCTCATAAAACATGCAGGGTCAGTGGCCTACTGCAGGAAGAGGTCAAAGCTGTCCGAGAAGACCTCTGCCAATTGATCTGCACATGCCCTGAGTGCATGGCCTGGTACTCCATCTGCTCCCATCGCTTTCCTTGGATTCACGTAAAGGAAAACTGATCTGACCTCTGATGCAGTGACTGTTGGGATAGATTCATCAGGACTAGTCGGAATAGGTGTTAACTCTCTGCAAACATTCTGCTCAAAGCGAGCATAGAAGGTGTTGAGACGATCTGGGGGGAATGTGTCATTGTCTGCTATCTTGCACTGCCTCTTCTTAGAACCTGTGAAGTCATTCAGTCTTTGCCATAGTCGCCGGGTTTCTGTCTGGATCAGTGTTGGTCCTTGGCTGTCTTAATGGCTCTGTGATGGTCATACTTGGATTCAATAGACAATAGACAATAGGTGCAGGAGTAGGCCATTCTGCCCTTCGAGCCTGTACCACCATTCAATATGATCATGGCTGATCATCCTTGATCAGTATCCTGTTCCTGCCTTATCTCCATAACCCTTGATTCCACTATCCTTGAGAGCTCTATCCAACTCTTTCTTAAATGAATCCAGAGACTGGGCCTCCACTGCCCTCTGAGGCAGAGCATTCAACACAGCCACCACTCCCTGGGTGAAGAAGTTTCTCCTCATCTCTGTCCTAAATGGTCGACCCTGTATTTTTAAGCTGTGTCCTCTGGTTCGGCACTCATCCATCAGTGGACACATGTTTCCTGCCTCCAGAGTGTCCAATCCTTTAATAATCTTATATGTCTCAATCAGATCCCCTCTGAGTCTTCTAAACTCAAGGGTATACAAGCCCAGTCGCTCCAGTCTTTCAGCATAAGGTAGTCCTGCCATTCCAGGAATTGACCTCGTGAACCTACGCTGCACTCCCTCAATAGCCAGAATGTCTTTCCTCAAATTTGGAGACCAGAACTGCACACAGTACTCCAGGTGTGGTTTCACCAGGGCCCTGTATAGCTGCAGGAGAACCTCTTTGGTTCTATACTCAATCCCTCTTGTTATGAAGGCCAGCATGCTATTAGCTTTCTTCACTACCTGCTGTACCTGCATGCTTACCTTCATTGACTGGTGTACATGATATCTCTGTATTGCCCCTTTACCTAAATTGATTCCATTGAGGTAGTAAATGGCTTCCTGTTCTTGCCACCAAAGTGGAAAACCATACATTTATCCACATTAAACTGCATCTGCCATGCAGCTACCCACTCACCTAACTTGTCCAGGTCACCCTGTAATCTCCTAACATCCTCATCACATTTCACCCAGCTTTGTATCATCAGCAAATGTTCTAATGTTATTGCTAATACCATCTTCTATATCATTAACATATATTGTAAAAAGCTACGGTCCCA
>NC_057712.1:29393943-29421267 GCF_004010195.1 Chiloscyllium plagiosum
AGTTCAGGTCCTTCAGCCACTGTTACCTCAGGGAGATTGCCTGTGTCTTCCCCAGTGAACACAGATCTGAAGTACCAATTCAATTCTTCTGCCATTTCTTTATTCCCTGTAATATATGCCCCTGCTTCTGTCTTCAAGGGCCCAATTTTAGTCTTAACCATTTTTTTGCCTTTCACATACCTAAAAAAGCTTTTACTATCCTCCTTTATATTTTTGGCCAGTTTACCTTCGTACCTCATTATAGTTCCTCAATATATTCCTTATAATTGAGTGGGTCTCCTGATCTGAAGGCCTCACGCTTGGTTTTTAGCAGCTTCTGAACATCCTGATTCATCCAGAGTTTCCTGTTGGGGAACACCCAGACTGACTTTCTCGGTATGCAGTCCTCCATACACTTGCTGGTAAAATCATGATGGTGGTGGCGTACTTGTCCAAGGTGCCTGCGGACTGTTTGAACATGGCCCTATCAGCCAATTCCAGACAGCAGCAGAGTTGATCCTCTGCCTCCAACCAGCACTGGACCTGTATCCACAAGGGGGTCTCCTGCTTGAGCTTTTGCCTGTAAGCCGGGAGAAGAAACACGGCATTGTGGCCGGCCAATACTTACCGATTGAACAACACCTAATAACAGATTATCAGGTCATTATCACAATCTAATTGTGAATTGGCTACTGCATTTCTTAAACTACAACATTTGGAATGTACTTTATTGGGTGTAAGGAGCTATGTGGATGTACTAAGATTGGGACAGACATTATAATTCCTTTTCGGATAAAGAAAATATTTCTTTATTTAGGCTGCTAATCCACTCTTGTCTGTTCTTTCTTTTGCAGAAAATTAATTCCACCTTGAAGGACTCAATGCAACGAGGTTCCTTGGTCTTTGAAATTGCCACCTTTAACTTGACTTGGTGGCGTCGAGCATCAGACAGGAAGAATATCCACATTCACTTGTTTTCTTCATTTTTATTGAGGCTTCGTGCTCCCTCTGACACTACCAGTGTGGGGGAAATCACTTGCAGAATTACACTGCCTAATGGTGAGGTCGCAAATGGCTGAAAGATGTTTCACATGCTGCAGTGCAATTTATCCTACCTTTAATACATTTGTTACTGATTAATTGCATATTTTGCTTGAATAGGTTTTGCTGAAAGAGGACTAATTCCAAAGGAATGATATTCCAGCAGATTTTATTTCAAATGGACAAATCTGTAAGAAAAATAATCAAGATAATAGATTGAGTAAAATAGGATGAGACAAATACAGTGGCTCCAAATTATTCACGTGGAGGGGGTAATAGCAGATGCTCCCAATGTAAATGAAGCAGTAAAACAGATAAGGCTCCCCTGACATTCCACTGACTTCACCAAAACCAAAAACATTCTGTGGGAAGAGCATAGAGGATTGGAAAGGAGCTATCAACATCACTTCCATCTCTTCCACCCACACATTATGGGATCAGTATAGGACAGGGCAGATGGACAGGGGTTCCTTGGAAATTGTTCGCTTTCCACTGTAAAGAGTCTTCGTGGATCTCACATCAACTGAGGTCATTTGAGGCTTTGTAAAGGGTGATTACTTTCTTGGGTTCAAGTAACTGTATGAGAACTGAAGTGTTTAAAGTATATTAATCTTCAGTCATAGAATCCGTACAATGTGGAGCAAGTTATTTGGCCCATGGAGCCCACACTGACCCTCTGAAGAGCATCCCATCTCTGTAACCCTGCATCTCCCATTGCTACTCCATGTAGCCTGCACATCTTTGGACTGTGGGAGGAAACCAGAGCACCCAGAGGAAACCCATACAGACACAGGAAGAATGTGCAAACTCCACAGACAGTTGTTCAAGGCTGGAATTGAGGCAACAGTGCTACCCATTGGGCCCTATGCAATTGGATAATGGGCTGAATCTGCTCTATTTGGGAAAGGAACCCAAGGTGGCTGATATTAATGCACCTTGCAACTGTTATCATTTCTCTGTAAACACTCCTATCCCTGGAAATTTTGAGGTTAGAGTGGATCTCGAGTGAGTGTGTTCCATGCCATCTCACAGATGTGAAAGGCCTGACCCTTAGTGACTTCCAGGTCAAGCACTTTTTCTTGAGGGGGACATGACTGCTCATACACCTTCCTTGAGTAGACAAAAAGATATCTAATCAAATGTCACTCAGGATAACATTGCTACAATGAACCAAACATAATTTTCTTTTCCTGTTTCTTCTGCTTGAGGCTAATTTGCAAATGTGGTGGAATTGGAGGATTGGATATCACATGGGAATCCCCAGAATCAGTTCACAGTGTCTGTCTGTGACTTCTTCCCTCAGCCTCCAGGACTCCCATCTAATTCATGTCAACAGGCATGAGGTGGGCCCAAAAGACATGATCTCAATTACAGCATTAAAAGGGACAACCCATTCACTCAGTGTTCATTCTCAAGCCCAACCCCGTGCAGGCACCTGTCTTTCACTTTCTTTGCATTTCTTCACGTTCTCATCTATTCAAATACTATTTGCATTTACCATTATCCTTCTCCAAATTTTATGCCTCTATTTTATAGTCACCTTGAACCAAAACTGGATCCATGGCATTGCATTTACAAGAGGGCTCTTTGTTTCTTCCCTGCAATCAAAGGAAGTTGTAAGGAGAGGAAAAGATTCAGTGGTGGCCAAGTAGAGAATTCTCAGTTGGCAACTGAAAGAGGAGCAGACACTGGAAATCAGTGGAGTTTTGGAATTCGTGAGTGTTAGTAATGGGGAGACAGGGAGCTTTCGGCTTCCTGATGCCTCAATTAAATAAAAATTATCTCACATCATACTGCAGTCAGTCATACTGACTTGGTTTCAACAGCGGTTGGAACACTATCCCTCTTATAATAGTTTGCAACATTCTGACATTGTTAAGATTATTCAATGTCTTTTCTCTCCCACAGGCCTTCTCATATGCAGCAGAAGTCAGTGGAGGTGGCCAATGACAGAGCCAGAGAGGGTGAAGGTGCACTGTCACAGGACTCATTCAGAACATGCACCAGTTCAGATACTCACACTTCAGTTGACCTTGTGGATATAGAGTTGATTTTCAGCTGATAACGCATGCTTGGCAATTAAGCAGGAACAGAGAGCAAGGGCAGGGGCAAAAGTGAAGAGTCCCTATTAGAGGGAACAGTCGTCTCCAAACTCTGTTCAGCTGGACCTAAATGTTTGGGGCAGATGATGAAATGGAGAGCAAAATTAGATAATGTGCGATGCCTTGATAGGACATCAAATTCTTTCACCACAATTTCAGTGCAGAATGCATGCATCTGCATTAAGAACAAGTGGTTTGATATTGTAGGCCATTAAGCTCATGCATTCTTCCATTTAAGAGTCGCCAAAACCCAGGAATATCAAGCACCCCAAACAAATGATTCCATACATCCCTTGATCATAATTGTGCACACTGTAGAAGCCAAAACGTCTGCCATTGGATACCTCATTTTAGCCTGTTCAGAACTGCTCTTCTGTATTGTAGTAGCAGTCAAGTATGGCTGGGTTATGAGAGGAATGACAGCAAAAGGTGATCCAGAAGTAGGATCTTCATTCAGAGCGTCTCTTCTTACATGCTATCCCATTCAGTCTGTAGCCTACATCCGCTGCTTGCCAAGTCTTCCCCTGGATAGTGCATGCAAGAACCTCATGGGTTTCACATCCCTGAGGATGATGACCTCCTATTAATTTGGAGAATTATCTGACCAGTTTACACAGAGGGTGGTGCATGTATGCAATGAGCAGCCCAAGGAAGTGGTGGAGGCTGGTACAATGAAAACATTTAAAAGGCATCTTGATGGGTATATGAATAGGAAAAGTTTACAAGGATATTGGCCAAATGCTGGCAAATAGAATGGGATTTATTTAGGATATCTGGTCAGCATGGATGAGTTGGACTGAAGAGTCTGTTTCCATGCTGTTTTTTTAATATTAAGTGGTCTAATGTTTGGGTCGTATCAAACACCTTTTGAGCATCTAAATATACACGTCACTGTTTCCACTTTATCTGTCCTGTTTGTTATCTCCTTAAAGAATTTGGGCAAACTTTGTCAGTCATGAAGTCATGCTGACTTCAAACATCTCATGCATTCCTAAATGAAATGGTGTTAAATCATTTGTATTAGCCTCTTACATTTTCCCAATAATACACGTTAAGCTAACTGGCCTATGATTACCTGTTCTTTTCTCTCCTTCCTTTTTTAGGATGGTAGTTTTCCAATCCTTTGGCACTTTTTCAGAATCAAATTACTATCTATTAATCTTTCAGGAATCTTTAAATTATAGTGCTGCTTGGTTGGCAAGTCAAATCTGATTGGCTGAGTCCTTACCATGGAAAAACAAGGATGTGTTCACGCTGTACATCTTTTTCGAACTATTCAGGAACTTCAGGAGCCTATTGTTTCCTGTTTCTTTCTTCATGTCAATGCCTCTTCAATTAGCTTCACTCTGTACCTACACTTTCAACAAGTCTGTGTGCTTTCTCCATCTGCTTGCCTCTGGAAGACAAAAAAAAATGTAGTTATGAGTCTTTGAGCAGAGAGCTGCAATGACATTTCTTATAAAACAGTGGAGAGCAAATATGTCCAGCTCCCATCCCAACAGAACCCAATATCATACAGGTTCACCACCAGAGTTACCTATGGAAGCATGACTAATGCTGTACAGTGGTGGATGCAGCAAGTCACAGATTTCAGAAGGACATCCTGACTGAAGCACAGAACTTTCCTCAGATTCGAGTAAGAAAATTGTATGAGAAACATACTGATGTATGTGTCATCCTGCTGAAAACCCTTGTCTTTACCCTCCTCTCTGCTTTAAAACATTATCCTGTTGCACGTGACCTCTGTTCAATTATCAATTTATACTGGACTCCAAGGGGAATTTCTACCAGTTTATCCAAGTCAGGAGCAACTGGTTTGTACAGAAGCCTTGAAGTCAGCAAAACATTTCGTCAGCATTTACCTGTTATTTACAATACTTCTTGTACCTGTTTACACTTTGAAATAACAGTAGACGTCATTAAATGTTTGTAGTGTTGCAGAAAGCCAGCAGAAATGAACCAGCAAATTATCTTTAAGTAGTTGATTCCTTTAAACATTGTGGATGAGTTGAATTTTCCTGCTTTTGAACAAGGTAACAACTATGCAAGGTAGAGGGAAGGTGTACCTGGAGCATTCAGTTTCAAAACAGCATCACTGGTGTCAAAACAGCATTGCATTATGAATGACATAAAGGTCTGCCTGTTTGATATGCTTTGGCTTTTTTTTAACTTTATTCTTTCATTGGATATTGGGCATTGTGGGCAGCATGGCAGCTCAGTGGTTAGCACTGCTGCCTCACAGCACCAGGGACCTGGGTTCGATTCCGGCCTCTGTGTGGAGTTTGTACATTCTCCCCATGATTGTGTGGGTTTCCTCTAGGTGCTCCAGTTTCCTCCCACTATCCAAAGATGTGCAGGTTAGGTGAATTGGCCATGCTAAATTCCCCATACTGTTCAGGGATGTGTAGGTGCATTAGACAGGGGAAATGTAGAGTAATAGAGTAGGGGAATGGGTCTGGGTGGGTTTCTCTTCAGATGGTCGGTGTGGATTTGTTGGGCCAAAAGGTCTGTTTCCATACTGTAGGGATTCTATGATTATTGGCAAGAACAGCATTTGTTGACCATCCCTAAATGCTGTTGTATTGAGTAGCTTGCTGGCCACTGCAGAGGACAGTTCAAATCCAACCACATTTCTCTGGTCACATGCACACGAGGTACAGATGACAGAATCCTTTCTCATGAAAGCATCACTGAACTAGATTGGGTTTAATGAAAATTGATTGTATGCTCATCGCATCTTTTAGTTTAGTTTATTTAGTTTTTTTTCACAATTCCTGGTTTACTAACTGAATTTAAATTCTATCAGCCACTATGGTGAGAATGAACATATGTCCCTCCTATATTTACCCGGGTATTATTAATCCTGTTACATTATCACTGTGTCACTGCTTCCACCAAAGTTTATTGTGTACGTGTATTCACTTTCTCACCAAAACAGCAGCTGCCATGTTTCATCCTACAAATACACAGATGTACCACAAACATCAATTTGAAGCTTAAAAGTGCTTTTCAGCCATATTGAGAAACTGATGTCTGGCCATCTATTTCTGTTGATGTAGTTTACAAATGACCTTATTATGAATGTTTGGCTGAGCTCCAAAGCACATTCATTGGTGAGAGTAGCAGGCTTCTTATTACACAGGCTGAAGCGAAGTGTTTTTGTATTGACTGATTGCCATCTTTATGAGGTTATAATGAATTATTCTGTGAACTGTTTATGCAACAACTTTCTGAGTTTGTTCTCAGTTCATGAAGTTTCTTGACTCAAGCCTTCTGCAGAAATTGTAACAATGTGACCCTTGTTCACATGATTGAAATCAACGCTTAGCTTAGCAGAGAATGATGTGCAAATTTCCAGGGATAATTTCTGACATTGCTACACTTTGGTGTAATGATATTTGTAACATGCCTTACCTTAAATGAGAAAAGAGTTACAACACTGGGATGGGCTGCAACTAATGCCTGAGCATAAAAAAGCAAGTTGAGCTTTAGAAAAGACATTAAATAAGTAACCAGTTTGGTGCTGACAGGAGAAGGGCTTGGTGGTAAATTATAGCAAGTTTAAAGTTAATGAAAGAGGACTTTGGAACAAAGGATGGGATCCAAAAAAAAGACAGAAAATGTGAATACTCAAGGAATCAAAACTTTATTGGAACTCCAACAGCAGAGAATTAAATATGGAAGACTATCTAGGTAATAGTGACGACTATGTAATAAGGGCTAGAATAATGATTCAGGGAGGTATAGATTGTAGAGAGATGAAAGTAATAGCTAATGAAGTGAGAATGAGGAAGGAGCTAAAAGAAGTAACATTGAGAAACCATTGACATATGAAGAAGGAGAATAATGTGAACATGATTTAAAGAAGAGATCAATCAAGTTCAGTGGAAGTAAACCACACTAAAAAGTAAGAACCGACTGGCCACGACTAAGATACAATGGATAATTGAAGAAGTCAGGCTAGCATTGACCTAAAAAACATGCAATGTCTGTAAAAATGTATTAGATGAGATCAAGAGGAGAGTAGGAAAAAAGGGCAAGTATAAAGAATTTGAAACTCCCTATTGACAATGCTGAAGCTTTTCATCTTGCACTCTACACGATAAACAAGACTAAATTCCAAATAATAAAAATTTATACTACAAGAGGAAAAAAAGGCATGCTGGTTGGTTGATAGAATGAAAACAGAAAGTAGGCATTATGGGAAACTTCTTAGCATCAGGAGTTGGAGATATTGTGTCAACATTTGAGATCTTATCAAATGGTGTCATTTCACTTTATGTTTCTTCACTCTATCTACATGGTTTCCCTCCCAATAGAACACCTAGCTCATCCTTATGTTACAGCTCTACACTAACCTCCAATTTTACTCACATCCAAAACTCTCCACATGTTTTGTTTCACTATTTATTTGTAATGTGGAACCTTTAGGTGCTAGTGCTGACTTGGGACAAGCCTTCAACCTGCTAAAGCTGTTACTGTTGGAGTCATGGCCATGAATAGCTTTAGAACCAATTTTAAGTACAATATCTTGCATGTTTTATATGAAATTGCATACCGTTCACTCACACTATACTACCTGTTTCACAAAGTTACTCATTTTCTTTCACCTCCTGTTTTCTAGAAGTCAAAGAAGGTTAATAAAAAAACAGGAGAGAAGTAATGTCAGCTGCCATCTCATGATCACCATTTTACACTTTCAAAAGCATCCAAGTTGCCCCCACTATTTCTTGATTCATCCTGACCTTTGGTCTACTTTTCTACCGGTGGAATTGCCATGCTCTGTGCCTGGAAACTGTGTCTAGCTTTTACAGTTTTTAAGAATGTGACACATTCAGTCATTAACTTGAAATAAATATTTATTATGGTTAAAGGTGGTTAAACAGTAATGAAAATCCTATAAATATCCCTGTCTCAGTAAAATCTTCAATTAATTTCTTTTCTATTTGTTCTGGCTACAATCTGAGAGTGGTGCCAACAGTTCTTGAAGTCTGCACTCGATATATTATTGCATTATGCTTCAGTACGTTACGGTTGTAATTATGTCACTGCTTGTTTATAAGGCCATTGGAGAAGCAATTTAAGATGATTTAAGGAGGCAACATAATTCAGGTGCTGCATCCCTTATGCTTTCCTATAAAGAATGTGTTCTCCTATGACAAACTTGAACTGCAGCTGATGCTGTGACTATCTTTCAAAAGAATGCAACCAGCACCAGCTCTATTAAATGCACACCAATCATTCTGCAAGAAAACTCAAGTGACAATTGTAATCAGATGAATCCAAACACAATTTAGGCTAAACTGAAAATGTGACCAAACCGATCCAAACATCAAGGTTTGTTTGACTTATACAAATTTCAAAAATAACTTTGAAAGGTGGGATATAATATTTTAACCATTGCCATGGTGGTGATTTAAAATTGCATGATTTGACTTTAATATCTGGAATCTTCATGGACTAAAGAGGATTTTTGAAAGGAAATCATAGGGTGGCACGGTGGCTCAGTGGTTAGCACTGCTGCCTCACTGCGCCAGGAATGCGGGTTCAATTCCTGCCTCAGGCAACTGTCTGTGTGGAGTTTGCACATTCTCCCCATGTCTGTGTGGGTTTCCTCCAGGTGCTCCGGTTTCTTCCCACAGTCCAAAGATGTGCAGGTCAGGTAAATTGGCCATGCTAAATTGTCCATAGTGTTAGGTGCATTAGTCAGGGGTGAATGCAGGGGAATGGGTCTGGCTGGGTTGCTGTTCGGAGGGTCAGTGTTGACGTGTTGGGCCGAAGGGCCTGTTTCCACACTGAAGGGAATCTAACCTAAATAAAGAAAGAACACTAACTTAAATAGCTACAGCAATCAACTGATCACTCAGGTTAGCCAAGCTTTGTGAAGTCAATGTGGATTAAATAATAATCTAAACAGAGTTTTATTTTCAAAATATATTGAAAACTGTCCTATTTGTCAGGGGAAGCTCTTAATTCTGTTTTCAATTCTTCCGTGAAAAATAAGTTTCACATATTGGGGAAACAAGAGGCACCATCTACAATTGTCATGTCTTGAAATGAGGAGAAAGTGAGGGCTGCAGATGTTGGAGAGTCAGAGTTAAAATGTGTGGTGCTGGAAAAGCACAGCAAGTCAGGCAGCATCCGAGGAGCAGGAGTGTCGAATGATCATCCTGATGAAGGGCTTATGCCTGAAATGTTGTCACATCTCCTCCTTGGATGCTGCCTGACTTGCTGTGCTTTTCCAGTGCTTCCCTTTTCGACTGTGCCTCGAAATGAGGAACTTTGAGACTTAGAGACTGGGATATAAAAATCAGCCATGTTTCAGGGAGTTGCTTTCAGCAAAGCAGAGAAGATGGATTTGTGACTGGAACTATCTGAGGAAAGCTTTCTCTCTTTCAGCTTCTTAAAAAAGGCTAAAGTGCCTGGTGACAGGAATGTCACCAGATCACCTAGAACCCAAGGGACAATGGAAAGGTGAGGCAATGGCATCATGTTAATATCACTGGATTAGTAATCCAAAATCCCAGGGTAATGTTACAAGGATATGGTTTCAAGTCCCAATGTAGCAGATGGTGAAATTTGGATTCAATTTAAAATAAATGAAATTAAAAGCTAGTCAAGTGGTGTCCATGTAACCACTATCAATTGTAAAAAAACATCTGGTTCCTTAACATCTGGGGCGGCACAGTGACTCAGTGTTTAGCACTGCTGCCTCACAGTACCAGGGTCCCAGGTTCAACTCCAGTCTCGGGTGACTGTCTGTGTGGAATTTGCACATTCTCCCCGTGTCTGTGTGGGTTTCCTCTGGGTGCTCCAGTTTCCTCCCACAATTCAAAGATGTGGAGGTCAGGTGAATTGGTCATGCTAAATTGCCCCATAGTGTTAGGTCAATTAATCAGAGGGAAATTGGTCTGGGTGGGTTACTCTTTGGAGGGTTGGTGTGGACTGGTTGGGCCGAAGGACCTATTTCCACACTGTAGGGAATCTAATCTAATCTTAATGTCCCTTGGGAAATGAATTCCTTGCATCCTTATAAATGCCTGCCAGAAATCTGAAAGAGCAGCAGAAAGTGTTGGAGAAACTCAATGGATCTGGTAACATCTGTAGAGAGAGAAATAGAGTTGATGTTTCAAGTCCAGGATGACTAGAGAGGATACTATCGCATTGGCAATTGGGGGACTTTATACAAATACAGAAGGAGTAGCAGCAGCAGCAGTCAGACACATGGGAGGAAATGGTCCTCCTCAGTAAGTTGCAGCATCAGAGCAGGGAGACAAGTGATCATCCATCTGCTTCCATTTGCAGGTTGGTGACTGTTTGGGAACCAGGATCAGCACCTTCAGAAATTGCAGGAGAGCTGTGCAATGACTATCTCTAGCAAGAGAGAAGCTAACCATGTCTCAGGATAATAAATGGCAATTATATCACTGAATCCCCCATTATCAGCATCCTGAGGGTTATGATTGATCAGAGACTGAACCTGACATGCCACATGGCTACAAGAGCATGTCAGAGTAGAGACTAGGAATATTGCAGCAAGTAACTCACCACCTGACTCCCCAAAGCCTGTCCACAAGGCACAAGTCAGGAATCTGATGGAATTTTTCCCACTTGCCTGGGTGAGTACAGCTCCAACAACACTCAAGAATATGACACCATCAGGACAAAGCAGCCCACTTCACTGGATGCACACCCAAAAATATTGACTCCCTCTGTCACCAATGCTCAGTAGCAGCAGTGTGTCTGTACCATCTACAAGATGTACTGCAGAAATTCACCAAGATTCCTTCGATAGCACCTGCCAAATCCACTACTACTAATATCTAAAGGACAAGGGCAATAGATACATAGGGAGACCACCACCTGCATTTCCCTCCAAGCCAGTCATCATTCTGACTTGGAAATATATTACTGATCTTTCACTTAGTCAAAATCCTGGTATTCCCTGCCTAATGGCATTTTGGGTTTACCTGTACCAAAAAGGCCTGCAGCAGTTTAAGAAGGCAGCTCACCACCATCTTCTTAGGGCAAGTAATGCTGGTCCAGCGAGTGGTGTCCATATCCCACAAAGAAATAGACAAAAATAAGTCTGCAGTTAACCCTGTTGGAAGCACACTTCAATACTTCAAATGAGGTCCATTAATGAGCACTTTATGACATATTTACTTGTGCGTCTTTCTCTTCACTATTATGTGACAATACCTGTATAATTAATGTAAATGGGATGTTTTCCCAGATTACCACTGCTGGCACCTTGTGGTATTTGTCACCTTTGCCAGCATGAGGTATGTTTGAGTTCATTCACTACCAGATTTGTATTTGCTTTATCTTTGGTCTATCAAGAAATTAATAGTGGAGAATACACCACCATAGAATATCCATGAGAAGAGGCAGAGTTTTTAAATAAGAGGAAGATTTCAAGCATGCTAGTTCAACTAGATTTGGCACATAAAATTACTAGGGCATTGGGGAGCTGTTACAGATAAGTCTGCTCCTTCTGAAAGCTCCTTGCTTCCACCCACAGACTCTGTAATATCTGTATTCTATGGGACTCATCAGTGCAAATGATTTGTGCTGTAGTTTTATGCAATGATTTTTGACTGTGTTGCAAACTTAGAAAAAAAAATTAGAACTATAGTTTTCCTCTATTACCATGCTAATGCTAATTTATTTCTTACTGTGTGTTGTCAGCTGCATTCAGAACTGGTCCCAATGTTATAAAAGCAGAAGATTCTTCCTCGAGATTAACTGAGTAATTCTCTGTTCTGATTTCTGTAGTTTTTAATTCTCAATAGAAAAATTATATGACAGAGTTGAAATTTGGCAGATGGCACAAAGTAATATATCATCTTAATCTCAACATGAGATTGTACATTCTGATCCCATGATTGCTACACCTCTGTTTTCAATTTTGAACAATTTGCAATGGTTTCAACTTAAGACATCAATAAATTTTATTACAATGGTTATGATACATATAAGCAAGAAATTGAGCTTGTCAGAATCATTTTGTTAGTGTTATAAGGGCTAGTTTACTAAACAAAACAGTGTGCCTGGAAAATATGCACTCCTCTGGAGAGAATCATGCTGCGTTCCATTTTGCTGAGGGAGTGTGTGTAAATGAATCATCACCAGAAGTACACACAGCAGGTAGATCTTTACGGCTGATGCCAGTAGTGCACTTTTGGAGCTCAGCGGTCACATAACACCTTCTCTGAGCTTAGTAAAGCTGAATACATATTCAGCAGCAGGAAAGACCATTATCCGTCTATTTAGAGGCAATACAACTACTTACAGGTTTTATGCTAGTTAATTCTTTTCCCCCAGTGTTGTTACAATTCAATATGTGTTTGGTGCTTTGTATAAATGCAAGAGTCTATGGGTGTGGCAAGTGCTGAAAGACTTTCAGCTGACTTCCAGCCTTCTACACAAATCAGTTGCTCAATTGCTCACAGACATGAGTTCACAGGTCAGCATTCTTCTTAGAATAAAGCAGAACTTGGTGAATATACAGAGATGCAATCGATGAGGACGAACTGCTGGATGAGGGATGAGAAGGAGAGGGACTGGTGCACTCAGAATGTGAATATATCTATCCAGGAGCTTCAGACAATGGTTCTTCCACCGGCACATCACCAAAAAATAATATGTGACATGATTGTATTTAAATAATGGCAGTCCCCCCTCTCTCCACCCCCAAAATCTGGCATCAGCTGCAGCCAAAACTACCAGCTTAATTAAGGGCAAGACTGCATTTGTGGTTGTTCTGAAGCTGAACATAGTGAGAAATACTAATGCTCTGGTCCCTTCTCAGCTGGAATTGAAGATATTTCTGACAATTGCAATTTTTCACTCAATATGATATAAGTGATTTTACCAACTTTTCTCTGTTCAATGAAAGCTGACTGCATTTCATTCTCTATAGCAAGAGACATTCAAGTCAAATGAGCAACTTCACTAGGATTGTAGGTTTCCCCATGTACAGGAACAATTTCATGCCCGCACATTGCATTTCAGATCTGCCCTGTACTGGACCTGAAAGAGATTCCATGCGTTCAATGTACAGCTGGTGTGTAAGCCTAGGCAACTAATCATGGTGGCCATTTCCCAGCATCCCAATAGCAGCCATGATGTGTTCATTCTGATAAAGTCTGTTCTGCCAACTGTATTTCAGTCACCATGGCAAACCAAGTGGTGGTTATCGATTGACAATGGTAATCTGCTGATGGTATAATTCATGACTGTGATGCACAACTCTCACCCACGTGAGAGGATGTAAATGAGGAAAAATCAGACTATTTCACAAAATATGAGGGCGTAGACAATCAGTGTGTAGAAACAACAGTTTCACTGTCTTGTGGTGATGTTGGTCCTTTAAAGAGGCTGTCCTTGGTTTTGTTTTCAGTAGGTTGTAAAAGACACAGACTCCAAAAAGTCTAAGGTGGAAAGATTTTAGGACCAATTTGACTATAACTAACAGATACTGCCTCAGGAAAAAAGCTTTCAAGTTTAAAAGAAATCACTTATACAATGAAAGGGGAGTGGCCAGCTCTTCGAGCTCAGCTTTTCTCTGGCTTATTTGGTTTTGGCAGGCTGGCTGTTCACTGAAACAGTTGTGAAGCTGTTGGACACAAGAGAAGCGGATCCATGCTGACCTTCCCTCTCTCTGACTTCTCTCTTCTAAGACCCCGCGTTTGATTTTACCTTTTGTGCCAAGTGATGTTTATGAGGATTATTGGAATTACTGTGAATGGCATCATTAATTTGGTATGATCTGTTGGATTTTTGGATAGGTTAGGTTGTATTTCATTCAGTAATCTTGCAAATAAATTGTGTTTCTTTAAAACTAAGTGGTTTGACCAGCTGCATCTCTCCTGGAATATGTACACTTGCTTAAAACAACAAGCAAAGTTAGGGTTTGGGTTCCTTTCTTGAAATATTTTGAGAGCATCTGGCCTGGAGCGCCATCAAAATTCAAGGTGGTCCATTATGTCCTGCAGAACTTTGCCATCTCAAGACGACAGCCAATGCCACCAGCCATCAGTGAGCATCTGGATGAATAGGACAATGAGGAGGAGGAAGGAAGGAATAGGTACAATTCCTTTCAGCTTGGGTTCAGCTATGAAGAACTCATTCAAGGGCACTAATAATAGCTGCAACCCTGATTTGTTATACCTCAGCATTCCCACACTTTTATATTTTCCATCAGTGACAAACCCAGTGTCCACTTGAATGCCACACAAAAACAGTGTGCCCCAAAATTAAACATCCCAAATCAATTTTAAAACTCAATCTATGCCACATCCCATTAGAAGTCAACCAAACAATCTTGTGCATTTCCTTGATGAAATACACACTGAGTCAAACATCAACTGTGCCTGGAAGGCTATCAACTTGGTGAAAGACACTCTTCGATCAGCCAGAGACTTTTAGGTCTTCCAGTGATAGAAATTGACCTTGACTGAGTGTTGCAGTTTGGCACATTCCAAGGTACAGGGATGCATTAAAGCCTGGAGAAGCTGCCACCAAGACCAGTGGGGAAAGACCACCATCTAAGGTCTTTCTGTTGAAGTTAAATGGGGTTCTGTTCAGTTATTGAACACTCCCATGCCTCAAAGTATGTAAATATAGTTTTGCATAAGTAAGAAATGTATTGGGTTTGTTTATGTTCCACAGGTAAAGACTGTACAGAATTGAACTGTTCCAATGACTACATATGTACATACATATTTTTATGAATAAAGTACATTTTTGAAATTTAAAAACATGGGTGCTGGAAGGCTGCTGACTTTTTTTCAGTGAAGGAGTCTGAAGAGGATGAAGACTTTGAATAACTCAAGTCAACCTGCAGTAGTAGATTCTGCCACCTTGACTGGGTGGCAACAGTCTAAGCTGTCTGGGCTGACAAGTAACAACAAAGGCACTGGTGACATAGCCGTGGTAGGAGCATGAATGCTGTCATTCTGTTGTGTACCACCTTGTCCTGCAAGAGAAAAGGTAAGAGCCTCGGTAAGTGCAATGCAATCTGTGTCGGTGGTGTGCCATCATGGCTGAGTAGTTAAAAGTGCATGCAAGCTGTGACATGTGGGTGTGAGATTTGCTGTGATCCTAAGTATATTAGGATGCAGTGAAGCATATGAATGTGAAGTATGATTGATAGATACTGCTGGTAAATGATAGATGGGAATGTGATGGTTTGAGCAGTGTCCGTGACTCCTGATAGATATGCCTCTTGAAAATGCAATCATTGACCTTGACATTCTTGTTAGGTCATTGAAATCCTCACTGCATTGCATACAAGTCCTGTGAGCTGGAATTCTCAAAGCAATCTGGATGACTTTCTGCTCTCTGTGCGTTTTAATTTCATGACTGTGATGTTGCCCATCCCCCTGCAAATACAGGGACTTCTGCTTTCTGTCTCCTGCATTTAAATTTCCAGTGCAGCAATTTGGAGATAGTCATTTAGTGTTTCCCACGTCCAAAGGCTCTTCAGCAATGATTCCCAGCATCTAATACAGCCACAATGGACCATTATTCTGAAAGGGGTAGGCCTGTTTTATGTAGCACCAGGAAGTCATGAGTTTGGAATCCTTGCTCATGTGAACTCTACTGTTGACTTCATGCCAAAAACATTCAAATGATGATATTGAGCAGGCATGGATTTATCAGGCATGTGGATCATGATGGAGCTATCCAATATAGCCCAAATCTTCGTTCTCAGCCCAAATGCTGAGGGTGACATTCTATCAATTGATGGCATTTTCTTTTTTCTTTTACTTGTGTCTTGTTACATAATATTGTAGAGTGGAATTGTTCCCTGGCAGTATTGGGTTCACCTGCCATCCTATTGCCATGGGACTCTTCCACTGGAAATTGATAATGAGCCATTCAGAAGATTTCTGGGAGTCCTGAAAAGAGTCATACCAGACTTGAGACTTTAACTCTGCTTCTCTCTCCCCACAGATGCTGCCAGACCTGCTAAGTTTCTCCTGCAATGGCTGTTCTTAATCTTGAAGAAGCCTTCTCTGTTTCACAGGAAAAACAAATGTGACTGATACCTAAATTGGTTAAAAATTAAGTTAACAATTGTCACAGAAAACCTGGAATAGTTCACGTTTAATATTTGCTTTGGGGTGCTTCTAAAGGCCTCAATACTGACTAGCAGAGGAAATAATATTTCATTTCACATGACCAAAAAGGCTGTCTGAGATTTAAGGGGTGAGAGGTAAAATGATGGAGATTCCAAAATTGGGAATCCAAGTGAAGGCAGATTTTAGTAAAAAGATGAACTCCCATCATTAGAGGATTGGTTCACCTTCCTTTTCTTCGTTCACAGATGCTGCCTGGCGTGCTGAGTGTTTTGAACAGTTTCTGCTTTTGTTCTAGAATAATGCGATGTGTTGAGGAAAATAATCAGAGTGCAAACCTCTGATCAGATGACACAGACCTTCTCGCTTAAGTTAGCAATGTATGTCATAGAAGATTGATACATATTGCTCATAAAAAATACATCTGTTTCCATATGTGAGCTGGACAGTGGGCTTCAACTTTTCGTCGTCTTCCCGAAGAGAGACTTAATCACCCATGTAGACATCATTGGCAGGGTCAGCATTTATTGACTTTCCTAAATGCCCTTGAACTGAATAGCTTGCAAGGTCATTTCTCAAGATAGCTAAAAGTCAACCACATCACTGTGAGTTTGGAGTCACATATGGTTCTGACTGTGAAATAATGACAGATTTCTATCCCTTTAGAATATGGTGGGGTTTATGATAATCAATTATAGTTTGGTGGTCACCATCATAAAACTAGATTTCAATTCCAGAATTATAAACAGATTTTAAATTCACCAGCTGCTGGAGGGGTTTGAACTCATGTCCCTAAAACAGTTCTATAGAAGAGTAATTGAACTTGAAGCATTTATGCTGTTTCTTTCTCCTCAAATGCTGCCAGACCTGTTGAGTTTCTTCGCACTTTCTGTTTTTAATTCCTAGAGCATTATCCTGGGCTACACTTCAGTAAGAAGGCAAGTGGTCCCTTTTGAAAATGCTTAAAAGGAGATCCTGAGCCATGTTTACATACTGCAGAACTTTGTTAGTCACCAAGAAGGTGACTACTTCCCTCAAGATGTGTATGCGTGGGTTACTTCAGTCAGGCATCACTGACATATGTAACTGCATTCATTTTTAAATCTAATGATTCAGACTGTCGATCATGATTGTAAATGCTGGACTTCAGGAAGAACATAATATTCTAATTCTGCGGTACAGAAATTTATCTGACTTCTTCAACTGAGAGTTTCAAAACCCTGGGTAGATCTTATTTAACAAGTCCCAGAGCTGTGAGTAATGCTACTCAAGTTACCAATAATCCGACACCTGGAGGATTACTCGACCAGCGACTAGTGACTTGGTGCTATATGGATCTCTTCCCTGCTACCCCCAGTCTCACTTGCAGTTTGCTGTTGGACAATTTCTTGATGATGCAAACATTGGAAATAGTTCACCATGTTTGTTACTGTTGTACCTGTTCTATTGCTGATGTTGCATTATGTATTGATATTGAGTCTTGCTATTGCTATTTTAATTTGTTGCTTTTTATAATTGTTGATATTGCTGTTGTTGATAAATAATTCGGTAAGAAGTGATTTACAACATTTTGAAGTACTGAGGACATTTATAACTAGGGTCCAAAGGGAATTAAACTCAGTTCTTGAAGTGGCGAGCAACTTCACATTTTGTTTAAAGGTTTGCCTCTCTTGTGATATGCTATCCTGGGAGTAGGGCAGGAGACATGTTGCCAATATTATGATTGTCCATTATTGACTGCTATCTCGTCTTGGTGTCCTCTGAGGGCCCACGATACACAGACTTCAGCAGTGTATGTGTTAGGAGCTTACCGATAATCCATATCCAATGGCATCTCATCTCCTGTGTTACATGTTAGTCTTTCCTGTCAGAATAAGGTAAGCAATATAAAAAAAGTTAATCACCAGACTTGATAAGTTTTTTCAACATTCCTCCCCCCCCCCCCCACTTACTCCTTTCCTCTCACTCCTCTGTCTAACTCCCATTCACAGCCTGTGCAGGTGCGAAAAACTGCTTTCTATACATTTATCATCCTCTCGACCATTTGGTGTGACTTTCCACCATTTCAACATCTCAGGTGTCAAACACCGCCACCGAGGTGTTATGATCTGAGACCTACTCATATGTTAGCTCCTGTAACATATAACACCAAGACTGGATTATTGTTAAGACAAATACCTTGAAGTTTACTGACAACATGAACTATTTACGTTGCTATAACGTCACAGATGCAAACAAAATCTGAGTTTGACACTTACGTATTTTAGTATACATTCTATACACTGACTAGCAAAAATAAAATGAAGACTGTGGATGCTGGAGGTCTGAAATAAAGTAAGAAATTGCTGATGAAATTCAGCAGGTCTGGCAACATCTGTGATGAGAAGCAATGTAGAGGGTAGTGGTGGAAGGGTATTTTTCAGGCTGGAGGTCTGTAACTAGTGGTGTTCCTCAGGGATCCATACTGGGACCTTTACTGTTTGTGATATATATAAATGACTTGATGAAAATGTAGATGAGAGGATTAGTACATTTGCAGCCAATAGAAAGATTGGTGGAGTTGTGAATAGCATAGAAGGTTGTCAAAGGAGACAGTGTGATATAGATCAGTTGCAGATATGGGCAGAGAAATGGCAGATGGAGGTTAACCCAGGTAAGTGTGAGGTGCTGCACTTGGGGGGATCAAATGTTAAGCAAAAGTATACAATTAATGGCAGGATCCTGAACAGCATTGATGCACAGAGGGATCTTAGGGGTCAAGTCCATAGCTCCCTAAAAGTGGTCGTGCAAGTAGAAAGGGTGGTAAAGAAGGCATATGAAGAGCTTAATATCGAAACATCGACCCTCCTGCTCTTTGGATGCTGCCTGACTGGCTGTGTTTTTCCAGTGCCGCACTTTTTGACTCTGATCTCCAGCATCTGCAGTCCTCACTTTCTCCAAAGCGTATGGCATGCTTGTCTTCATTGGTTGGAGAACTGATTACAAGCATGTCATGTTGCAGCTTTATAAGACTTTGGTTTGGCCACACGTACTGTATTGCTTCAATTCTAGGAGCTGCATTAGATGAGGGGTTAAGAGGATTTGGATAGGCTACAGAAGAAGTTTATCAGGATGCTGACCGGATTACAGGGTATGAGCTTTAAGGAGAGGCCAGAAAAACTGGGATTGTTTCTCCTGAGCAGCAATGGCTGAGGGGAAACTTGATAGAAGTCTAAAAATTTATGAGATGCGTAGATAGGGTTGATGATCAGAATCTTTTTCCCAGAGTTGAAACGTCTAAAATTATGGGGCATGTAATAAAGGTGAGAGGAGGAAAGTTCAAAGGAGATGCAACAGGCACGTTTTTTACAAAGAGAGTGGAAGGAATCTGGAATGCACTGCCAGAGGTGGTGGTGGAGGCAGATACTATTGGAGCATTTAAGGGACTTTTAGATAACTGTATTAATATGCAAGGAATGGACAGATATGGACCAAGGGCAGGCAGAAGGTATTAATTTCATTTGGCGTTATGTTTAGCACAACATTGTGGGCCGAAGGGCCCAATCCTGTGCTTTACTGTTCTATATTCTATGACTCTTCAAAAAGTTAACTCTGCTTTCTCCCCACAGACGCTGTCCGACGTGCTGAGTTTCACCAGCAATTTTTGTTTTTGTTACTGATTTAACTGAATATTGACTCCATTGCCTGAGTGCCTGAAGACAAGGTGGTCCTTTATATCAGAACATTGCGTGTCATGATGTCATATCACTGGCTTTGTGATATACTATGAGTCTGACCTGTAACCTATGCAATGACACAACTGTATCCTCCTTGTGCTTATTACTAGTAACTTGGTTAGTAGCATTATTCACAGCTTTAGGAATTGTCACATAAGATTTTTTAAACCCTCAGTTGAAAAAGTCAGGTCAGTTTCTGCACCACAGAACAAAAATATTATGTTCTTCCTGAAGACCAGCATCACCAAAGTTTATTACATTTAATAATGAATGCAATTACGTACATCAGTGATGCCTGACTGAAGTGACCCATGCATACGAAACTTGAGGGTGGTGTAGCCACTTTCTTGAACACTGCAGGATGTAAAACATAGCTGAGATTCTCCCTTTAAACATTTTCAGAAGGGGTCAATTGTCTTCTTGCTGATGTAGACTTCTTGCACATAACTCCTCTGCCATCAATTCAAATGAAACCTGTAGAGTCTCTGTGGAGTATGGAAAATCTCAGTCAGCCTAAAGCTCGGGTGTCTTCGTGCCTGTGTCCTGAATTCTTCTTCAATATTGTCCATTAAAAATAGAAACATGAGTGTACATAGTAGTTAAATCATTTACTGTCTTTCTGTGGCTCATGGTCCATTTTAAATACTTGACATAGAAATTTGCAAGAGTCAGATTCCTGAGAGAGATTTTAAGCCTCGCTCATTTTTCTGCAATAAATCCCACAACTCAAATGTTGCCTTTGATTGAATCCAAGCTCAAAGGAATATGTGAAGACCATCAATCACATCTTGTGTAGGGTGCTCAGATCAACCCCTACCATCTGTAGTGGGTTTAGTTCATATTTTGAGCAAAAATCCAGCAATTTCTTTATATTTAATGAAAGTCAATAAGAAGGTTGACAGGGAGGTTCTATTTGCTTATGACTAATGGTGGAGCAGTTCAAATCTTCCAGTAATTTACAATGTATGGCATAGTTCTTCCTAGTTACAAATAGCTTTGATTTTTATTGTATTTGTAATTTCTGCAAATTCTTGGCAATTATATTTTCTAGGAGAAAGTGAGGTCTGCAGATGCTGGAGATCAGAGCTGAAAATGTGTTGCTGGAAAAGTGCAGGAGAATCGACGTTTCGGGCATAAGCCCTTCTTCAGGCTTATGCCCGAAACGTCGATTCTCCTGTTCCCTGGATGCTGCCTGACCTGCTGCGCTTTTCCAGCAACACATTTTCAGCTATTATATTTTCTATTCTGGCTCCATCTTTGTGTGGGCGGCACGGTGGCACAGTGGTTAACACTGCTGCCTCACAGCGCCTGAGACCCGGGTTCAATTCCCGCCTCAGACGACTGACTGTGTGGAGTTTGCACGTTCTCCCCGTGTCTGCGTGGGTTTCCTCCGGGTGCTCCGGTTTCCTCCCACAGTCCAAAGATGTGCAGGTCAGGTGAATTGTCCATGCTAAATTGCCCGTAGTGTTAGATAAGGGGTAAAAGTAGGGGCATGGGTGGGTTGCGCTTCGGCGGGGCGGTGTGGACTTGTTGGGCAGAAGGGCCTGTTTCCACGCTGTAATGTAATCTGTAATCTGAAATAAGGCCCAATGTTTCATGATAAATCCTGAAATTAGTAGAATAGGTGGGGAAGAGCTAAACAATAGCTTCAGACAAATGATTGCTTCATACTTGTTCAAAATAATGAGGCAGATATTCATGTAAGAACTGCAAATAAGACATTATTAGTTCAGTTTCAAAGCATTGAGAACAATGTATGAGTCAAAAAGATGCTGAATATTCTGATCAACGTCAATCAATTCAGATTTTATGTACTTAACATTAAATAATTGTTATAAGCAGGATGATTTTTTTTGATAAATGGGTTGATTTGAATTATTTATTTCCAAACTCGAATGATTAAATACACTTCTAATATGAAATAAGTTATGATGTAGCAGTAGGCACATATTCCTTCTTGTATTTGAAATAAATTTTCTGAACTCTTTTTATTTTTGTTCTTTCTTTGTTATAACATATTCTCTGCTTTTATCCAATCTCTGCACAATGTCTGCAAAGTCCCTGATATTTGAATGTTAAATATTGCTCCATTTGAATCATGTATATTTTATATGTATATGTAAGATAGAGGGAATTTATCACAACTGATTATTTCCAATATCCATAGTCAGTGCGTCACAAGGCAACATATTGCATTTATGTAGTGCCTCCAACATTGAAGAACATGCCAAAACTCTGTCCAGAGGCATTATCGGAAATAAATGGACATTGGCAAAAATGGGAACGTGTGGATTTGGTGACAAAAAGCATTGTCAAGATGGTGAGTTTGAAGGAGGGTCTTCAGGGAGACAATAAATGATATGGTAACATGTCTATTTTTAGCAATGAAATAATCACACTTTCAATCACTATAAGCAGAACAGTTGGGTCCTTTGGTGCAATTAAATATATGTTGCAATGAATAAAATGTTCCAAATGAAACATTCCATTCTTCTCTTCAACTTTATTTGCTTCAAGTTGACAACTGCAGTGTGTTCTTGTTGCTGTGAGCGCAATGCCTACTTGCTGCAAGACAATTTGTTTTCTTTTTTCCAGATTTCTCTCCTCAGTTTCTGAAAACATTGACTTTGTGCTGAAGCAGAGTCTGTAGACGGTGGTAGCCCAACAAATATCCATTCTTGCTTATGTGAGATGAGATGGTAACTGTGCTGGCTGAGCCAGATCTGATACATGCCAGTGGGCATACATACATCTAGAAGTACACCTACATATTTTCCAGCAGAAATCAAGCTCATTCCATTCCTCCTTCATTTCAATTTTGTTGCCCAACTATCATTAAATGAATTAGTCCAAAACTGGATGTAATGATCTCTACACTGTTATTACAATAAGAAAGAGATTCTTTCAAAGTGCCTTTCACAACCTCAGGATGTTCTAATGTATATTTACAGATGTAATACTTTCAAAGTTATTGCTGTAATGCAGGAGGCACAGTGAATGATTTATACACATCACTACACAATATCACATGATCAGCAAACCTTTGATAGACCCCACAGGGAGACTGATAAAAAAGGTAAAAGCTCACAGGATCGTGACAATTTGGATCCATAATTGACATGGTGGTAGGAGACAGAGCGTGGTGGCAGAAGGCTGTTTGTGTTACTGGGAGCTGGTGTCTAGTGATGCACTGGGGGGATCAGTGCTGGATCGACATTGTTTGTGAGAAATATAAACAAAACAGAAGAGAATGGCAAGTGTATGATAAGCAAGTTTGTGGATTACATAAAGATTGGCCGTGTGGTTAATGGTGAGGAAGAAAGTCTGAGGTTACAGGAAGTTACAGATAGGCTGGTCAGATGGGCAGATCAGTGGCAGGTGGAATTTAAACCTGAAAAGTGTGAGGTGCTCCACTTTTGGAAGAAACAACAAGACGAGGGTGTACTCAATGAATGGCAGAAGACTAGGAAGTTCAGAAGAACAGGGGGATTTTAGGGTGTTTGTTCACAGATTCCTGAAGGTGGCAGGACAGATTAACAGGGTAATTAGGAGACATACAGGGTCATTTGTCTTTATCAGCTGTAGCACATATTATAACAGCAGGGAAGTTATATTAGCGTTGTACAAATATCTGGTTCGGCCATAGCTGGAGTACAGAATATAACTCTGGTCGCCTCACCATTGTAAGAATGTGATTGCATTGGAAGCGATGCGGAGAAGATTCACCAGGATATTGCCAGCATTGGGTCATTTTAGCTATGAAGAGGACTGGATAGGCTTGGATTGATTTCTTCAGAGCAGTGAAGGCTGGGCGGGAAGGGGAGAGGTGGTGGGGGGTGGGGATGGAGGTTTTTAAGATTATGAGGAGCTTAGACAATGTGAATAGGAAGCAGCTGTCTCCTTAGTTGAAGGGTCAGTAATGAGGGATATAATATTAAGGTGAAGGGCAGGACATTTACTCAGGATTTGAGGGAAACTATGTTTTTCACTTAAAGGGAATCAGGAATGCATTGCCTGGAAGGGTAAGTGAGATGGGAAACCTCACAACCTTTAAAATTATGTGGATGAGTACTTGAAATGTCATAATATTCAAGGTTATGGCCCAAGTTGTAGCAAGTGTGATTTGTCTAGTAAGGTCAGAGCAGATTTGATGGGCCAAACACCTCTTCTGTATTATTGTATATTTCTACGACTCTAAGGTCCAACAAATGTAACAAAACTAGAAAATCTATTTTTTTAAACTCAAGCTGAGGGACTAATAGTGGCAAAGATCCTGTGCTTCTTTGAGACAATACCATGAATTAATTTAAATCAACCAAAACAGGGCCTTGGTTTCAAGTTTCATCTGAAAGATGGCAGCTCCAACAGTGCAGCATTCCCCCAGTCCTGCATCAGACTAACAACCTTGATATTGTGCTCAAGCCTCTGAAGGGGCATTGAACAAACAGCCTTCTGACCCCAAGGTGGGGATACTAACAATTGAGCAATAGTTACATAGAGCAACAACAAAAAGTCTCAAAATGCAACTCAAAATGAAGAAAAATGCAACTAATATAAAGATTAATATAACACCCAGCAATGGCTTATACAAATTTAGCCAAGATTTGCAATTTTTTGTTAAATTTAGCTTCATAAATCTGTTGGTGGTATGGATCCAGTCACATTACCACATTTCCTCTCTACTAAACTGATGAACATAGAACATAGAATTGGTGAACTGATGAACCTTTAAGATTACATTCGTACTTTGACATTTTAAGCGTGTCGTTTAGTTAATTCTAGTGGGATGGTCCAGGAGGCAAGTAGCTACAGTCTACATTTGGGGAGGGCAGAGCAATCTTCAGTAATACTTACAAAAGCAGGGATCAAGAGGTGAGACTTCCTGCTTAATGTCTCTTCTGCTGCTGCCACAAAAAAGGAACAACAGAAAGTCATAGAAGGTGGAAGACTGGAGAAAGTATTGAATACGTATTTCATATTTATTTTGGATAGAGTTGGGTATAAAATACTGGTCAAGGATCAGAGTTGAACATTAATGAATGAACCTCCATTATAAGATAATATTTAGAAAGGACATTTAAACTGTTATTATAAAAAGGTTTTGAAAAATGTTAGTTTTTAGTAAAGGAAGTCAATAGAATAAGGGTTCTACTTGTAGGGTCACCAATATTACATCTAAGTCTGAGTCTACCAATTGTTACTTTTGACTCTTTTTTAATCGTGCATTTACTGAACATCTGAGCACCCTCTGTTGGTCAATCACAACTTTACATTACTTTTCCTTTAATTCTCTTTCAATGCTGACCTAAAATTATTCTGACAGCCATTACATGATTCAATTTTGTATTGAAGTAAATTTACCTTGCAGCTCTCAATACGTACACTTTGTCTCATTGGTCCATCAAACATATCAAAGGTTAAGTAAGAAATTATCATTAAACTGCAGCAAAACAAAAGAAAAAGATAAACCCCAAAGTGCAAGTTCAGAATGGAATCACAGTAAATAAAACATGTAGAATCATTTCCTTATCTGGGCAGCCTCATAACATCTGATGAGGAAAGTGATCAAGACGTCAGGAAGTGCAAAACCTTCACAAAGTTGTCAGACTTCCATAGATTAGATTACTTACCGTGTGGAAACAGGCCCTTCAGCCCAACAAGTCCATGCCAACCATCCGAAGAGCAACCCATCCATATGCATTCCCCTACACCTAACCTGCACATCTTTGGACTGTGGGAGGAAACCCATGCAGACACGGGGAGAACGTGCAAACTCCACACAGACAGTTGTCTGAAGTGGGAATTGAACCCAGGTCTCTGGCGCTGTGAGGCAGCAGTATGAACCACTCTGCCATTGTTTCTACAGAAAGTGAGATTACTAAACCCTTGCACCTAGTGAATGTTACTGTAGAGATATGAAATTCGGAATATAAACAAGACAATGGAAGATAAATTAAAAAGAACAAAGTGAGCATGAAAGTGGTGGATGGCTAACTCCCTTTGAAGAAATGTCAGTGGTCAGCTGACAGGCCTCAAAGGTGTCTGCCCTGTCGCCATAAAGCAGTGTGGGTTGGCTACAGTGGTAGACAGTGTGATGTCTGCCCCACTGGAAGGAGGGGCCCACCCTCTGGAGCTGCCAGCCAATTCAATTGTCCTAGCAGTGCCAGAGCTCCATAGCGGTCTCTGCAGGAGGCCCATGGATCCTGGCATGTGTCAAGATGGAGGGGGAAGTGTTTGAGGGGAATGTTTGCAGTATCGACTGTTAAGTAGGAAGGTGGTTACTCTCATCAAGGGCAGTTGCCACACCCCCCGATGGATAAAGAGCATCCTCCAAAAGATAGTACTTCCTTCATTCCTGTCATTTTAAACACTTTTAACAAAAATAGGATGTTCATTCCCATCTACCTGAAGAAGGGTCACACCCGAAACATCTACTTCTCTACCTCTTGATGCTACCTGGTTTGCTGTGTTCTTCCAACCTCCTGCCTGTCTACTTTGGATTCCAGCATCTGCAGTTTTTTTTTGTCCCATTCCCACCTACCTCAGGTCCGGCTCCTCAGTGCTACAGTGGGCGCACAGAGAGGGGAGCCGGAAGCCGTTTAAATTAACGTTTTTCTTTTCGTAGTCTGTGTTTTTTTTCCAACTAGGAGCGGGTACCCGCAAGTCGTCAACAGAGGCTTCTGGGAAGGTAAGAAGTTTGAGTGGAGAAGGAACCACATTAGGGAACTGGAGCTGGAGTTGGATGAACTGAGGATTATTCGAGAGGCTGAGAGGGTGATTGATAGAAGCTACAGGGACATAGTTACGCCAGAGAACAGAGGTAGCTGGGTAACAGTTAGAGGTAGGAAGGGGAGAAAGCAGGCAGTGCAGGGATCCCCTATGGTCATTCTTCTCAACAATAAGTATACCGCTTTGGATACTGTTGGGGGCGATGGCCTAGCAGGGGTAAGCTGCAGTGACCGGGTCTCTGGCACGAGGTCCGGCTCTGAGGCCCAGAAGGGAAAGGGGGAGAGGAGGAGAGCGCTAGTTATAGGAGACTCTATAGTTAGAGGGACAGACAGGTGGTTCTGTGGACATGGCCAGACTCTCAGATGGTTTGTTGCCTCCCGGGTGCCAGGGTCCGAGACGTCTCGGACCGTGTCTTCAGAATCCTTAAGGGTGCACATTGGCAGAGTCGTCATCTCTGGGTTGTTGCCGGTGCCACGTGACAGTGAGGCAAGGAATAGGGAGAGAGTGCAGTTGAACACGTAGCTCTAAGGATGGTGTAGGAGGGAGGGCTTCATGTATTTGGACAATTGGACTGCATTCTGGGGAAGGTGGGAGCTGTACAAGCAGGACGGGTTGCACCTGAACCAGAAGGGCACCAATATCCTGGGAGGTAGGTTTGCTAGCACTCTT
>NC_057712.1:29421797-29422984 GCF_004010195.1 Chiloscyllium plagiosum
AGATGGGCTCAAGTGTGTATACTTCAATGCAAGGGGTATCAGAAATAAGGTGGGTGAACTTAAGGCGTGGATCGGTACTTGGGACTACGATGTTGTGGCCATCACGGAAACGTGCATAGAAGAGGGATAGGAATGGTTGTTGGAGGTTCCTGGTTACAGATGTTGCAGAAAGATTGGTGGGGTGGTAAAAAAGGAGGGTGGGTGGCATTGCTAATTAGAAATGGTATAACGGCTGCAGAAAGGCAGTTCGAGGGGGATCTGCCTTTGGAGGTAGTATGGGCTGAAGTCAGAAATAGGAAAGGAGCAGTCACCTTGTTGGGTGTTTATTATAGGCCCCCCAATAGCAGCAGAGATGTGTAGAAACAGATTGGAAAACAGATTTTGGAAAGGTGCAGAAGGAACAGGGTAGTAGTCATGGGCGATTTCAACTTCCCAAATATTGATTGGAAGCTCTTTAGATCAAGTAGATTGGATGGGGCGGTGTTTGTGCAGTGTGTCCAGGAAGCTTTTCTAACTCAATATGTAGGTTGTCCGACCAGAGGGGAGGCCATATTGGATTTGGTACTTGGTAACGAACCGGGACAAGTGATGGGCTTGTTAGTGGGTGAACATTTTGGTGATGGTGACCACAATTCTGTGACTTTCACCTTGGTTATGGAGAGAGATAGGTGCGTGCAACAGGGCAGGTTTTACAATTGGGGGAAGGTAAATACGATGCTGCAAGACAGGATCTGATTGGGAGCATAGGCTGTCAGGGAAGGATGTCGTTGAATGTGGAACTTTTTCAAGGAACAGATACGACGTGTCCTTAATATGTATGTACCTGTCAGGCAGGAAAGAGATGGTCGTGTGAGGGAACCTTGGTTGACGAGGGAGGTTGAATATCTTGTAAGGAGGAAGAAGGAGGTTTACATAAGGTTGAGGAAACAAGGTTCAGACATAGCGTTGGAGGGATACAGGATAGCCAGGAGGGAGCTGAAGAAAGGGATTAGGAGAGCTAACAGAGGTCATGAAAAATCTTTGGCGGGTAGGATCAAGGATAACCCCAAGGCCTTTTATGCGTATGTGAGAAACATGAGAATGACGAGAACAAGGGTAGGTCCGATCAAGGACAGTAGTGGGAGACTGTGTATTGAGCCAGAAGAGATAGGTGGGGTCTTGAATGAGTATTTTTCTTCAGTATTTAC
>NC_057712.1:29424351-29438358 GCF_004010195.1 Chiloscyllium plagiosum
GTAGGTTCTTTACCCAGAGAGTGCTGGGGGCATGGAATGCGCTGTCTGTGGGAGTGGCAGAGTCAGAATCATTGGTGACCTTTAAGCGGCAATTGGATAGGTACATGGATAGGTGCTTAAGCTAGGACAGATGTTCGGCACAATATCGTGGGCCGAAGGGCCTGTTCTGTGTTGTATTGTTCTATGTTCTATGTTCTATCTGCCCAAGGTAATTGCTTTATGGTGTGGGCAAAGTTGCTGTCAGGTTCAGAGCAGAAAGGCTGGTGAATGCTGGCTATTTTGCTAATGTTGCTAAAGCAATATCCAGGGCATTGATTACACCACTCTGACTGACCCTCTCTCTTAGACCTTCCTCTGTTTACATCCGATACCTTTAATCACATTGGTTGACAAGGTACATTTTTAGTCCCACGTCCCCGGTAGTCTGCTGCTCTTGTGATATTGTTATCAACTTACACTTCCAACAACTTTGCAACGCAAAGTAATAAAATCCACACGAGTGCCTACATGACTTAAAAGAGGGCATGCCACAGGATGGAGCATCCAGGTAGATTTAATCCAGTAAATATAATATAGAGCCGGCAACCATGCTGGAGAATGGTTGCTTAAATTTAGAGCTTTTGCTGGACCACAGTTCATTACGTTTCGATCCTTTACAAGAATACGGTTCTTGAGTTCTGATCCTTACTAAAATGCAGTTCATAATATGCTGATCCCTTACTGGCATGTAGCTTATCATTTTCTAATCCTTTTCGGGGGTTCAGGCGATTACATTCTGACCCCTTGCTGGAGTACAGTTCAATAGATTCAGAAGACATTTACGTCACAATCAAGTCATGGTCTTGACTTTCCTAATACACTTTAAATGCGCTGTTCTGATAGTTTACTTGTTATAGCATTGCCCAGCGATCAGCTGAGTCATACAGTTAACAAATAATCCAGGTTTGATCCTCATTTGTACTGATTTATCCAAGGCAGAAGCAGCAGTTCCACATTTAGTGTTAGAGCAACTGTGAGGAAGAAACAAGGATATAGCTCAGAGTTCCCACTGCTTATTTCTGCACAGTGAGTCTTGCTTGCAAATGTAGGTATATGATAAGAATTAGATCAAGCTGTGTCGATCTCATAGTTAAATAGTTTGATGACGCACACTGTCTTGGCTCATGGATAGAGGATACCTACTTCTGACAACACTGGAGGATGACCAGCGTCACTGTCTTCAGGATATGGAAGACACCATTTGTTTCCCTTATACTTGTGAATAAATGCAGATCTGCTGCCTGATACGGTTTTTCCATCAAATTATAACAGATTGTTATGAATGCAAGATGTCAGCAAAATCCAAGATAATACAAAATCTGTCAGCTTGGATATTCTTGAACAGCTTGTGATGATGGAAGTTGTACAAGGAAATCAAAATGTGCAGTGGTTGGGAAAATGGCAGCAGATATTTACTGAAGGGTAGACAACATAGGTGGGGCATAAGAAATGAATGGATGTACAAGATTAGGGGAATGAAGCAAAAATAGGAATTGCTGCAAAAACTCAGCTGAGTTCTAAAGAAGGCTCGCTAGACCCAAAATGTTAACTCTGCTTTCTCTCCATGGATGCTGCCAGATCTGCTAAGTTTTCCAGCAATTTCTGTTTTTGCTTCTGATTTCTAGCATCCGCCATTCTTTCAATTTTTTGCTAAGGGGAATGAAGATTTGTTTAAGACAAATTTCGAATTTCTCAATTGGTATTGTGGGAGCAGAAATGATTTGGACTATAACCTTTACAGAATCTTCTGTACTGATGGGTAACTTGCACCTCTAGTAATAGAGCTCTCTCACAATACTGCAATGGAGTGTGAGTCTGGAAATATGTTGAAGTTCCAGTATTGGGCTTGAAACCTATTCTCTTGACAAGCTATTGTCACATTATAATGCATCCTTTTTTTTGGCTGAGTGTCAACTGATATCTGGCTACATTCTTGTAAAATACCTTGGAGGTTTTACTGCATTAAGGCATGATATCAGCTTCAAGAAAGGGTTGAGGATCAGCACTTCATCACTCTATTAGGCACTTTACGGCCTTCTGGACATAACATAAAGTTCAGTAATTTCAGATCACCACCACTGCTCCTTTTTTTTTGCAGATCGCAGGGGTTGGTAATAATCAGCAGCAGCCTTTTAAAGCCAAGTGAATATTTGTCAGACCAAAAACATTGAATAGTTTCACTTATTGTATCGTCTATATGGGACAATGTCAAGGAGCAGTTTAACAGCAGAGCAGCAGATCTGAGGGAAGGAGAAGAGGAAGTTTCTTTAAACATATATGAGCAGTCAAATTCATGATTATTATTTGCCTGACAATTGACGAAGGGTAATTCTTTCTTGGGAGGAAGGCAGTGTCTCCTGGGTCAAAGTTGCGCAAAGTTGATGTAGCTGGAAGTTTGGAACCAAATCAATTCTCTGTGACTGGCCGAGCAATTTGACAGCTGCTCTCTGAATCAGAGAGACCTACGACACTGCAAGACACTTTCAATGATTGATTCCCTTATCCCCCCATCTCACTGTACAAGCTGGCTTCACTAATGGCATGTAGAGATTGGGCTGTCAGTTCAGATCAACCTGCAAACTGACACCTGAAAGAGTAGTGAAAGCTCAGCTAAGTACTGCAAATGCTGAGTTCTGAAGAGGAGTCATATTGGACACAAAATGTTACTTCTGTTTTCTTCTCCACTCACAGATAGAATAGCATTCCTACGGTTCAGGAGCAAGCCCATTGAGTTCACACTGAACCTCTGAAGAGCATCCCATCTAGATCTATCCTCTCCTCCCAACCTTATTCCCTGTAATCCTGCATTTCTCATGACTAATCCACCTAACCTACCCATCCCTGGGCACTGAGGGTAATTTGGCTAGGCCCATCCACCTAACCTAAACATCTTTGAACCTGGACGAAACCTACACAGACACAGGGAGAACGTGAAAACTCCACACAAACAGTCACCCAAGGGGTGGAAATGAACCCAGGTCTCTGGTGCTGTGAGGCAGCAGTGCTAACCATTGAGCCAATATGCTGCCAGACTTGCTGGGTTTCTTCAGCACTTCTTGCTTTTATCTGAAAGAGCATCACAGTCTGAGCTGAACCATTCACTTTTGATAGCTTTCAGAAATTTCTTGCTTTTAGATCATGAAACTTCCTCCCTTCTGCCAGCATAGCTGGTGAGATTTATGGCACAATTGCATGAGACGTCTGGTGAGGCCTCTCTTAATGTCGGGAGTATCTTGTGCCATCTTTTATACTTTGGTCAAGCAGCCTGGCAAGATTCTCATGAGGCAGCAGTGAGTTGCCAACAAAGGGGAATTATTGCCTGTTAATCGTCTTGTTAATGGCTGGACTCGCTTCGTTAATCTTCAGCTCCCTATCTTAGAAAACACACCAAACAAGCTCAGTATCCACAAATCATAACATGGAAAGCAGAGTGTGAACCTGTCAAATTCAGTTCACCATTTACTCCAAAGGACCTCTGTATTTGACCCTGACCGCTAAGATCTCAGGACACGTTTCTATGGCCACTGGCCACATTTAACCCATATTGGCAAATGATATGTGCCAAACTCTAAGAACCTGTATGTCATATTTCAATTTCGCTTACAGGCTGCTTCTGCACTTCAATACTACACCCAGGACGACATTGGTAATGATTATTGTAATGCTGCTGCAAGGACACTCTGCACTCAGGGACATGCACCCAGCTCCTAAACTGGTCCAAACTGCATCTCCAAGCTCTTTGCTCTGCTCATTGTTATAATGCACATTCTCTCTGAATCTGCCTGGATAGCCACAGCATCATTGACTTGCCTTGCATTTCCCTGCCTTGCCTTGCCTTTGTGCAATTTGCCTTCCCAGCCAGACCTACCACGTTACTGCTATTTTGCCAAGCCATTGAGTGAGGTCTCAAAGGCAGGAAGCTTGGCACCATTCTCAGCAGGCCTTAGTCGGGTCAAAGAGAATGGCTTTCAGTCAGGGAAGGTCATGGCAAGGTAAGTTGAGGGCAATCTCTGATAGCGGTCCAGGGATTTGGAGGCAGTCAGTCAGCCACTGTAGGTGGTCAGAGTCAGGAAATTGCTCATGTAAGGGGCTAAGAACCACAAGTTGAGCAGACTATTACATGCCCTGAGTCAAACTGCCCTGTTGTGGGCTATTTTCCTCTGTATACCTGACAGAGAATCAGGTATTATGGGAGACAAATGTGGGTGACATAGCAGGTGTGGAGGTATTCTGAGGTAATGAATAGGCAGGTGTTGGGCATTGGCATGAGTGAGAATGCATGAGGGAAGTGAGGCCAATATTGAGAGTGGTAGAACATGAGACTTGGTGAGAGGTGGGTGCAGTAGCAAAGGTAGAGGGAGTATGAGATATCAGAGAGAAGACAGTGCCTCTTACATTGGTGGAGTGGAGAAGAACATTGACCTTCTTCCTACATTGCTGGGTCTTGTTCCAAATGGCTGAGACTGCTTTAACCCAGGTGGCAACCTTAGAGCAGGCTGGTTTGGTCTGGTTTCAAAGCCTCCACGGCTGGTCCTGGGACAGAGGAAGCCCTGCATGAGCAGTACCTCATCCAGCCAAATCTCCTGAGCCCTGTCCATAAAGTGAGACAACAACTTACCTTCAGCCTGTCATGTCTGGGGCAAATGTTAGGAACCATGCGTAACAGCTCCAGACTGATGGTGCCCGAGTGCACAATGGGCTTTTAAAAATGGCACAGATGCAAGGGATATTGGTTCCTTCTAGGATAACCAATGAGTACTGAGTTGAACTGGGATGGGTGTGCAGTAAAAATGGGTTGGAATCAGACCTCAGGGGTGCCATAAGAATGGGGTAGGTAGTTGATGAGGTAAGTTTGGTAAGAAATGGTGAGGAAACTCGCCAGACCTTGCAGTGAAAAACCCTTCAAAAATTCAATGGAACTTACACTGAGGTAAAAAAACGATAAAGTTCACTCCTATGTGTTTATGAAATGTCTTGGAATCGTTACTCCAGAGACTGGAGGACAACATTATTTACTTTTCCAGTTCCAATCCTTCACTAATCCCAACAAATATTACTTTAACCAGAGTGATGATATAGACATTGACGTAGGTGCTAGTATTCATTAGAAGTCAGCCAGGATTCTTTAGTCAACAATAAATAACTGGTTTATTATCAAAATAAAACTTCCTGAGACAAAGATGTAAAGGCATATTACAAACAGTTTGAACTATGCAAAGAAATACACACATATATATGTCTACCCTTCCACAAATCCAACGCACATCTCTGAGGAGAAACAAAACAAACATTAACTTGAAAGTACTTGAGCCAAGTAATAGTTAAACTCCTGGAAAAGGAAAAGTCATGCAATGTTCCCAGTGGGTGTTTTATGTCTGAAGTTATTCTGTACACATAAGCTATTGGCACTGGCTGTCTCTCTGGAACAGTTGTAGTTGATTAAATTCCCTTTGCTGGAACAGAGAATTCTCAGAAATTTGCCCCAAGTGGTAAAGACATCTTTCAGTGGTTTTTAAATCAGATACTTTGCTTTGAGGTCTTGCAAAAAAAGAGAGGGGTAACAATGGTTTTTTTTTCTTCTCAACCTGGTTTTGAGTTCTCTCTCTGAGTTCAAAAATTCAATCCTTTTTCCACTCACAAACTGGGCCGTCTGCCCTTTCTGTGAAAATCCTCTAGTCTGAGTTCCCTGCTCCTTCACAGTGCCTGATATTGTTTATTCTTATAGAGATACGAAAAAGATTTGCAGGATTCAATAAGCATGAGGTAAGTCCTGACAGAAAATAAAATGATATGATGCTTATTTCATTGTAACAGCAACATCAGATACTTTAATCTTCCAGCAATGAACACTGTAATCAATTAATATTGATACATCAGAACACTTCTACACTAATAGAAGAGCCATTTAAAAGATGGAATATAAGATCATGACTGATCCATCTCCTCAGCTGTTAGAAAGAAGTGATATCCCGAACAAATGATGAAAAACTATACAACATAATGGGGTGAAATTGAATTCAGGCTGTGGAGCAAAACAGTCAGCAGCCCATTTCACATAGTGACCAATCTTCTTTTTCGTTGGCTTCAATCAACATTGACTTACGATTGTTCATTTTTCACAACTATTTACGACTAATTTCCCCGAGTGATTCTAAAATTCCATATTTGATATGGTCTTGCACATAAATAAGATTAAAGTGATGAGGTGTCCTCATGGAATAGAGAAAAAAAATAGTAGAAAGATAGAATGCAACATGTACTTGTCACAGGAATAACAGAATGTGCTGATGGACTGTGCCTGAGATTAGTGTTGACCTTTGTCTTTTCAGTTTGAACCAACAGGAAGAAGTTTATTTTCACTATAGCAGAGAGGTTTTATGAGGGCTATTGCAAATATGATGGCTTTGATTAGGTGAATAGAGAGAAACCATTTTCTCAGGTTTGTGATTCACTGATTCACTGTGATTCACTGATGAGAAGTCATCAATTTAAAATGTGTCACTTTAAAATGTTCATGAAGAGTTAGGAGAGAGATTCAAAGAAAGTTTCTTACAGAGGATTGTTTAAGAGGGAAATGCTTTGGCAGACTGTTGAGTCAGGGACCATGACAATTTCTGAAATGAAATTGGTCAAATATTTAAAGCAGGGAATGGTGCATGACTCTTATGACAGAGTAGGGCACATTGGATTATTTTGGATTGACCAAGCAAACTAAAGCAGCATGGAAGGAACCAAATGGCCTCCTTTTTGGACTCGTTTTCAAAACTTTATGGGTCTCTAATTTACAATACTGCATGTAAGAAAGAGGGTGAGATCAATGGTGGGAATAATGTTTTAATAGCTGTGGATGGAGTTGGGAAAGAACAAAGGGATTTTATTTAAAGAGATGTATTCACACATTGTGATGCAGCTTTGAACAAAAGAAAATGAATACAGAATAAAGTGCAATTTGGATGATATTGCATTCATGGTTATAATGGTTTGATCAGACTACATCTTATGAGGTGACAGTGACAGCCCTTGGCACCAAGGCTGCATTCGACTGAGTGTGGCATCAAGATGCCCTAACAAAACTGGAATCAATGGGTATAAGGAGACAAACTCTCACTGGTTGGAATTATACCTGGCACATAGGAAGATGGTCATAGTTTTTGGCAGTCAGTCATCTCAGCTCCAGGATATCTCTGCAGGGGTTCCTCAGGGTAGTATCCCTGGCCCAAATATCTTCAGCTGCTTCATCAATGACTTTCCCTCCATGATGACATCAGAAGTGGGGATGCTAGCTGATGATTGCACAATGTTCAGCACCATCTGTTACACCATTCGAGCAGTCCATGTTCAAATGCAACAAGATCTGGACAATGCCCAGGCTTGGGCTAACAAGTAATATTCGCACCATACAAATGCCAGGCTATGACCATCACCAATAAGAGACAATCTAACCATTGCCCCTTGACATTGAATGGTGTTACCATCAATGATGTCCCCACTATCAATATCCTGGGGAGTTAACATTGACCAGAAATTCAACTGGACTTGCCACATAAACACAGTAGCTATAAGAGCCTTCTTCTTGACAATAGTCTAAACTACTAATACTTTATTCCAAAGCAAGTCCAATGCAGAATGTAGGCTTAATCCTGATAAATAATAATGGTTTATTAGTTAGTTCCATTACATCTAAGGTACATGATGGGTCTCATTTGAAAAACGGGCTCAATATAAAAATAAGTAATTAATTACTGTGATTGAACTGTTCTAGTTCGCTACTTAAAGACAACTGAACAACTCAGGTCAATTAACACGGGAGGCGAGTTCAGCTGAAATGTGTTAGCTCCTTTCATGAACAGTGCTTCAAATCGTGACGGGTTAGGCTTAACTCACGATGTCAATACACCCTTTTGGACTGTAACTGCCTCACAAAGCATCAGTAATGTATCCTTAACAGCTCCCATTCAGGACCCAAGAAATTCAGACAGAGGTGAGTGCGCCTCTTCAGATTCATTTTTCACTGCGCTAATGCAAATAAGATCATTTGCTTTGCTGCAACCTCTTTGGGAATAATTGTACATAATGTATTGAAATATTACCAAAAATATCCAATTTTGACAAATTATTTCCATCATTGACTGTTCACTTCACCCTCCTCACTGACTTTTTCATGTCTCATCTCCCAATCCACAATTTAATAGGATGACATTGCATGAAAAGAGTTTTCAGACATCCTAAAATAATGAAAGGTGCTAGATAAATCCAAGTTCTTACCTCTTTCTTCATGTATTGTCTGACTGTTGCTCATGCAAACTGATGCAAAGATTACGATCCTAATTTCACTCCTATATTATCACTTATTATTTTAAATGCATGTAACCATACCACTTGAAAGAAACTGGAAAATATTTATATCAATACTGAAAGCAAAACCTTTGTATTCCTCTTTTCTCATGGGAAGGGAGAGGGATTTTTAACTGGGTTCACTTGGGTGTTAAGTTAAAGCATTAAAACCTGAATCCCTACTCATATCAGAGAACAGAACAGACTCCCTGTAGTGTGGAAGCAGGCCATTCAGCCCATTGAGTTCACATCGAATCTCAGAAGAACATCCCACCCCCATCCTATTTCCTGTAACCATGCATTTCCCATGGCAAATCCACCTAACCTACACATCTCTGGAATGGGAGGGAACCTGCATAGACATGGGAGAATGTGCAAACTCCAGGCAGGCAGTCACCAAAGGGTGGAATTGAACCTAGGTTGGCTGATATAGAACAGTGGTTGGGTAACCAACACTCTCTCAAGTAGCATGTTAAATATTAAAAGAAGGCTGTGTACGTCTCTGTGTGTGTGTCTCTCTCTGTCTCTCTGTCTCTCATTGAATACACTTCCTGTGGATTGCCCTCCACTCTCCCACAAATAGGGACATGTTTTGGCCTCTGTCCTCCATTGAAGTGTCTCTTATCCAATTGGAATCCAAACTTGTCAATCAGGTTGATATCTGAGTAGGAAACTTTTTTTCCATTCACTCCTGGGACATAGATGTCAATGTCTGGGCTAGCATTCCCTAGTTGGTGAGCTGCCTTCTTGAACTACTGATTATATTCGGTTTAGGTGGGTCCACAATACCATTAGGGAGGGAATTCCAGGATTTTTACCCAGCCACTGTTGCATGTCATATTTGAAACTCCATAGTGTTTGTGGGAACCATGACGACTGGATTCCCTGTGCCTTTCCAACACTCCCTTCCATCCCTGTCTCCAATTATGCACACATCTGTATCCATTGGCACGCGGTGATCATTATGGAATATTATTAATTCATCTATCAGTTGTCAGGTGCATGTTAACAAAATGCAACTGAATTCATCTTTTTTAATTGTTATTTGATCTTTGTAGATGCAATGGGATCATGAGCAGAATTAAGTGTTTTCAAATATTAAAACTGAGCATCAAAGAAATCAGTCATATCTACTGCCTAACAAAGTGCTGTATAAATGTGCTTCTCACAGTGGCATCAGCTTGGAATTTAAATCCATGTGCTGACCAGCAGAAGGACCGAAATCTAAGACTGGCAGCTAGCGTTTGTTGGCACAATGCCGAATTTCTCCAAAACAGGTCCCTCATAAGCTTTGAATATCTCGTTCAGCACATGTATATTTAAAATCAATCAGAAGCAGCACATCTATTATGGAGTGCTGAAACGTGTCATACAAAATAAATGGGCTCTCAGATTTTTTGGGAGAATATTGGACATCCTAATTAAGCCATTTACAGATGCAAAATGATATCATTTGCTGGGGTGAGACAGGTTGAGTGTCTTTCCAAAGTGTGTGCAATAGCAAAAGGTCAAGCATTTTCCGTTGTTATTGAAAGCGTGGATAGGTGTCTTCGCAGTAACACCCAACCTACCTTTCCCACCTGCACCTAGAGTTCACTTTGACACACAAGCAACACTGATGATCCCACAATGCTAAATTAAATTTAACCCCTGTCATGTGCTCACTGGTTGCTTTTGGCTGAGCCATCAATGAGGACATTTTTGTCCCTGGTCTCAGGAACAGGAAAATCAGACTGGGCTCCGGGATAAAGTGGGCAAGAGCTGACAGGATTAATAGCGGTAGCTCATGCAGATAAGGGCTCAATTATTCCATGGGTATTGGGAACCAAGGCCAAGGTCACTTACTGTTTCCCAGCCTGTGCTTCTCTACAGCCTGCCCACAGGACAGGTTTACAGAGAGGCAGCCAACTCTGTGTCCTTCCAAGCTCTTCACAGGTACCACTCAACATTGAGTGCAATTCATCAAGAAGCACTTCTGCTCATACCATCTGCCATAGAAACAATAGAAAATAAGAGAAGCTTTAGGCCATTTGGCCCTTCGAGCTTGCTCTGACATTCAATATGATCATGGCTGATTATTCAACTCAGGGTCCTGCTCCTGCTTTGTCTCCATACCATTTGATCTGTAAGCCCCAAGAACTGTATCTAACACCTTCTCGAAAAACTTCAATATATTGGTTTCAACTGCGTTCTGTGACAAAGAATTCCATAGGCGCACCACTTTCTGGTTGACGATATTTCTCCTGTCTTCCCGCCTATCGCAGACCTTCCTTTTGTCCTTGATCCATTCATCCGTTGCTCGAAACCAAATAAACCTCGAAACTCATCACCCTCAATTCTGTTTACAAACTTCACCAGTGCGAGTATAATCTACAGAGTATGTCCAAGATGGCTTTCATAACTCCCTTTGGGAACATCCTTCCTGTAGCTAACCTGTTTAGACCTGTCAGAATTTTATAGGTTTCTGTGAGGTTCCCTTTATTCTTCTGAACTCCAGTGAATATAGTCCTATTCTTTCTTTTATAGTGTATAGCCTCACATTTTCAACATGATATTCCAGCTGTCAAATTTCTGCCTACTCATTTAATCTGTCTACATCCCTCTTTATGTTATCCTCACCACTTGCCTTCCCCTATTTTTGTGTCATCTGAAAACTTAGCTTTAGTGCAGGCACTTTTCTAATCCAATTTCCTGTAAATAATTTTGGTCCTTGCACTGATCCCTATGGCACTCCACTAGTTATACAGGTAGTTCTCCTATAACATCATAGTTGTGTTCCAGTTAAACCTGACTTAATAGAAATAATGGGGCCTATGGGAAAATTGGGGCTGGGGGAGACCAGCTAAACATATCACACACGATTGCTCAAAAATCACCCCGAAGACTAATACAAAATATAACACAGCCTGAATAAAGGTGGAAATCATATTTATTAATCAAACAAAAATGAATTTCAGACAGTACATTTACAAGTTGTAGAAAAGCTGCTCTCTTTACAGTACCTCTCATAGAAAGCCGCTTGCTGGCACTGACATTAGCGCATGCATGATATGGCATGAAAACTGGCTCGGGCATTGCGCATGCGCAGAATGGAGCAGAGACTTCAGTGTGAACATCGGAAAATGTGCAGAATGGCACAGAGACTTGAGAATGGACATCAGCACATGTGTAGAATGGTGCAGAGATTCAATGTGAACATCGGAACATGTGTAGAATGGTGCAGAGACTTCGGTGTGAACAACAGTGCATGTGTAGAATGGCACAGAGATTTGAGTGTGGACATCAGTGCATGTGTAGAATGGTGCAGAGACTTCAGTGTGAACATCGGAACATGTGTAGAATGGTGCAGAGATTCAGTGTGAACATCAGCACATGTGTAGAATGGTGCAGAGACTTCGGTGTGAACATCGGAACATGTGTAGAATGGTGCAGAGACTTCGGTGTGAACATCGGAACATGTGCAGAATGGTGCAGAGACTTCGGTGTGAACATCAGTGCATGTGTAGAATGGCACAGAGATTTGAGTGTGGACATCAGCACATGTGCAGAATGGTGCAGAGACTTCAGTGTGAACATCAGCGCATGTGTAGAATGGTGCAGAGACGTCAGTGTGGACATCAGCACATGTGTAGAATGGTGCAGAGACTTCGGTGTGAACATCAGAACATGTGCAGAGACTTTGGTGTGAACATCAGTGCATGTGTAGAATGGCACAGAGATTTGAGTGTGGACATCAGTGCATGTGTAGAATGGTGCAGGGACTTCAGTGTGAACATCGGAACATGTGCAGAATGGTGCAGAGACCCTCGGTGTGAACATCAGTGCATGTGTAGAATGGTGCAGAGACCCTCGGTGTGAACATCAGTGCATGTGTAGAATGGCACAGAGATCTGAGTGTGGACATCAGCGCATGTGCAGAATGGTGCAGAGAATTCAGTGTGAACATCAGCACATGTGCAGAATGGTGCAGAGAATTCAGTGTGAACATCAGCGCATGTGCAGAATGGTGCAGAGACTTCAGTGCGAACATCAGCACATGTGTAGAATGGTGCAGAGACTTCGGTGTGAACATCAGCACATGTGTAGAATGGTGCAGAGAATTCAGTGTGAACATCAGCACATGTGTAGAATGGTGCAGAGAATTCAGTGTGAACATCAGCACATGTGCAGAATGGTGCAGAGACCCTCGGTGTGAACATCAGTGCATGTGTAGAATGGCACAGAGATTTGAGTGTGGACATCAGCACATGTGCAGAATGGTGCAGAGAATTCAGTGTGAACATCAGCGCATGTGTAGAATGGTGCAGAGACTTCGATGTGAACATCAGCACATGTGCAGAATGGTGCAGAGACTTCAGTGTGAACATCAGCACATGTGCAGAATGGTGCAGAGATTCAGTGTGAACATCAGCACATGTGCAGAATGGTGCAGAGATTCAGTGTGAACATCAGCACATGTGTAGAATGGTGCAAAGATTCAGTGTGAACATCAGCGCTGCTTCCAGTGTAGACTGGAAGCAGAGCCTAGCAGGGAAGACAGTAGAGCAAAAATGGCAGGAGTTTGTGGGTAAAATTGAGGACACTGTACAGACGTTCATCCCCAAGAAGAGAAAGATTATCCGGGGAGGGATTAGACAGCCATGGCTGACAAAGGAAGTCAGGAAATCTATCAAAGAAAAAGAGAGAGCCTATAAAGTGGCCAAGAGCACTGGGAAATCAGAAGATTGGGAAGGCTACAAAAACAAACAGAGGATAATAAAGAGAGAAATAAGGAAGGAGAGGATCAAATATGAAGGTAGGCTAGCCAGTAATATTAGAAATGATAGTAAAAGTTTCTTTCAATACATAAGAAACAAACGACAGGCAAAAGTAGACACTGGGCCACTTCAAACTGATGCTGGAAGCCTAATGATGGGAGATAAGGAAATAGCTGGAGAACATAACAAGTACTTTGTGTCAGTCTTCACAGAGGAAGACATTAGTAATATCCCAAGAATTAAAGGGAGTCAGGGGGCTGAGTTGAATATGGTTGCCATTACAAAAGAGAAAGTGCTAGAAAAGCAGGGTCGGATTAGAACAAGTCAACATGGATTTAGTAAGGGGAGGTCGTGCCTGACAAACCTGTTGGAATTCTTTGAAGAGGTGACAAGTAGATTAGACCTGGGAAACCCAGTGGATGTAGTCTACCTAGACTTCCAAAAGGCCTTTGATAAGGTGCCACACGGGAGGCTGCTGAGCAAGGTGAGGGCCCATGGTGTTCGAGGTGAGCTACTGGTATGGATTGAGGATTGGCTGTCTGCAGAAGGATCTAGACAGTTTGGAAGAGTGGTCCAGGAAATGGCTGATGATAAATTGATAAATTCTTGATGTCACAAGGAATTAAGGGCTATGGGGAGAATGCGGGTAAGTGGAGTTGAAATGCCCATCAGCCATGATTGAATGGCGGAGTGGACTCGATGGGCCGAATGGCCTTACTTCCGCTCCTATGTCTTATGGTCTTATAACCCTCACAGCATCAGTCTCATTTCCAATTCTGCCTATTTCTGTGTTTTCTACAGTACTCAGGGAGTTCCTGACTCCATACACTTGCCAACTGTTAGTTGGGAAGATGGTTGGTCAGCCAGAGAGACAAAG
>NC_057712.1:29439328-29458756 GCF_004010195.1 Chiloscyllium plagiosum
TGGACACAGCCTTAGAATTGGAGGGGGTAAATTCAGAACAGAGATGCGGAGACATTTCTTCAGCCAGAGAGTGGTGGGCCTGTGGAATTCATTGCCACAGAGTGCAGTGGAGGCTGGGACGCTAAATGTCTTCAAGGCAGAAATTGATAAATTCTTGATGTCACAAGGAATTAAGGGCTACGGGGAGAATGCGGGTATGTGGAGTTGAAATGCCCATCAGCCGTGATTGAATGGCGGAGTGGACTCGATGGGCCAAATGGCCTTACTTCCGCTCCTATGTCTTATGGTCTTATGGTCTTATGTGTAGAATGGTGCAGAGATTCAGTGTGAACATCAGCGCATGTGCAGAATGGTGCAGAGATTCAGTGTGAACATCAGCACATGTGTAGAATGGTGCAGAGATTCAGTGTGAATATCAGCGCATGTGCAGAATGAAGCGTGCGAACCAAATCCCGCTGGAATTGCATTATTGCGAACGGAGATAACTGTTCTCGAAAATACTCTTTCCTAATTCTTCAGCAACATTATAGTCAAATCGCACTGCCGAAATGCATGTTATCCCAGAAGTACCTGTAAGTTGCTATCCCAAAAATGCCCCCATTATTCCAAATTTCTGTCTTCTATTAGTTAGCCAATTCTCTATCCATGCAAATAGACTCCCTCCAACACAGTGGCTTTTATATTCCTAAGTAGCTTAATGTGTGGTACCTTATAGTTCATTTTCTGAATCTCCAAATATACTAATCCATTGCTTCTCAGTTATCTATTCTATTTGTTACCTCCTCAAATAATCTTAATAAATTTCTCAGGCATGATATCCTCTTCCTGAAGCCAGGTCAACTCTGCAAGATCATATTAAGTATTTCTAAATGCTCTTTTATTACATTCTCTACTTTAGATTCTAACATTTTCCCAATAACAGATGTTAAACTAATGGGCCAATAGTTTCCTGTTTTTTAATTTTCCAATCCTGAGGAACCTATGTAGAATCAAAGGATTCTTGCAAAGTTCTATCAGTGCATTCACTATTTCTTTAGCTGCTTCATTTAAGATCCTAGGATGTATCTCATCAGGCCCAAGGGACGTATTGGTATTTAGTCCCATTGGCTCTAATGATAGTTATTATATTTATTTCTTCTCCACCTTTTTTTCCTTGTTAATTTAGTATTTACAAATGTTATTCGGATCTTCTCTTCTGAAGAGTGATGCAATGCATTTACTCAACTCCTCTGGCATTTCCTCGTTCAACATTATTATTTGCCCAATTTCATTCTGTAAGGGGCCTATGTTCACTGCAATGTGTAATGCAATTTGAATATTATGGCAATTCTCTGCCTTGCTCCCACTCAGACATCTGTCTTCGGTCTTTTGCACTATTCCAATGTAGCCTAGAGGAACAGGTTTCAAAACTCAGCACTGAATTCAACAATTTCAGACCCTAAACACAGCCCAGTTTGTTTTCTTTTCTCTGCTTGTTTTATTTATTATTTCTTGTAGACAGCAGCACACTTGGTCGAGGAACATCTTTCATTTCTCTTTCCCTTTTCTTGTCCTTGCTTCTGGAAGACTAACTCTTGCACGATTCAACATCTCCTGTCTTCCACCCTATCGCAGACCTTCCTTTTGTCCTTGATCCATTCATCCATTGCTCGAAACCAATTGAACCTCTAAGCTCATCACCCTCAATTCTGTTTACAAACTTCACCAATGCGAGTATAACCTACAGAGTATGTCCGACATTCTGTTTATATTCTGATGTACGTAAATAACATTCCTGCCCCATTTGCCACAGGCCGGATGGATAAATGTAAAGCTCATTTATGTCAGTTGGCAGGTGTAGTGATACTAAGTAGCCAGAAGAGTGAACTAATCAGATCCGCTTGACCATTGTGAACACCATTAAGGGTGTCAAGGTAGATCATGGGTACAGGCTTCATACCTCTGTTGGGGACAACTGGATTATACAGTGGGTAGTGTCACACTGGAAACCTTTGAAGCAAAACCACCAGGGCATTTGTGTATTATATTCAGGGAAAGTATGCTCAGAACAAACTTACAAAACCAAAATAAGAAAAGAAATAAATACATTTGAAATGCTGTCAAAACATGACAAACAGCACAAAAACTAGGGCAACATTTATCGACTTCACTTATCTTCTGAAGGAATTAGAATTAGGATTAGAATTAGAATTAGAACCCTGTCGAATTAGGGTTGCCAACACTTCAGGAAAGAATTAAATATTAATCTCCAAGACGTTGCTGCAAATAAACCTGGGAATTAAATCACAGGGACATTAAAATAAATTGGGCATGCATATCCCATTTTCTTTGAGCAAGTTTGTTTGTTAGTTACAAAACTGCGTGACATAGGAAATATAACAGAATTACAAGGTTCATCTGATGGGATAACAAAGATGTTGTTCACTTTCTAGTCGCAGTGGAAAGGCTGGTTATGGTGAGCAATGACAAGAGTGTGGCGGGTATGGGATGGTTGGTGCTACAGGATTATGTAATGAGATCTAAAATATGTCCAGATTCAATAGGCAACCTTAGGTCAAATGTACAACAGCCAATATAACAGACCCACACGCTCTTTCTTACAAAGACAGGTCTCCTTCTTGTAAATCAGCACCAATCACGCAAACTATGGATTTTTGAAACCACTTTCGCATTTGAAGCAGCAAAATTGGTCCTTTTCCTTCCCCCGATAAGTCTCAGCTTTCCTGTGACCTTCTCTTCAGTGACAAAATGTAGATGTGCAGAACATAGCAATAGCCTTCTCCTGTGTCCATTTTAAATTAACAACCCTGGAAAGATTTCAACTTCTACCAAAGATCAGCCTTGAGACCGGACTTGGAGAATTGATTGGAAATTCATCATTGATGAAAAAGCCCTGCCCAATTATTTTTTGATAAAGGTGCTTGCTATCAGCTAAATGCAGGAGAAGCATAAAAGTCTGGCATCACCCTATTTCCAGTTCCTTGGCTGGGCAAGATCCCATTCTGTGTGGCTTTGAATTTGGGTTGCATGCCCATGACTCAGAATTGTCCAGCTCTCCGTCAAAATCAGCTGGACACAAATATTGATTACAATTAATCTATAATTTGTCATTTTCATTTCTACAGAGAAAGAAAATATGTCAGACATGGACCCTTCCTATGGTTCTGGTCTTGCTAGACCCCTCACCCTCTAGCATTAAAGTGGACGAGCAATTCCATTGTCTCTGTTAACCCTTAAGCTGACAAGAGATGCTAGACAGTGACCTAGCAATGAGTAAAACTGATTCTTCTTCTTTCCCCACTGAGTTGCTGACTGGGTTACACTGCTACGGTGCTCAATCCCACCAACAGAACTGGAGAAAACCCTGCTTCTCTCTTTTTTTTTTGCAAAGCACCTCCCTATGCTCTGTGTTATGTACAGACATTCAAATATTTTGTGCAGTAATTTCCTCTGTGGGTCAGGATGACGTCAGAAGTTGTAAGAATAATGTTTGGATGATTATGTGAACTGTTTAAACCTTTGAGACTACCTTAAAGACTGACATTCACTTCTAAGTGCCTACTTTATTTGAGAGCAAGTTGCCATTAATTTTGGAGACAAATTTCTTCAGAGTTTCCCACACTTTGTTGTCATAATGTTGGCAGAAGTATGGCGGCAACTACACTTACAGCACTTCCAGAAAAATTACAATGGATGAGTGAGAGGAATTCCAAACAAATTCTCTCCCATTACCTTCGATCTCACACTTTGAGCAGAATGTTCCAGCCTGAAAGTGGGAAAGAAGCCTTATTAGGTGGTGTAGTGATATTCTAAACCCCTGCTACTTTCCGGGTCCCACTAGAATTAATTTCTGTGTGGAAAGGCCCAAGCTCAACATTCTTGCCCTGCCGTCAATTTAGGCCCCAAAGCCATTTCAACTGGGCTGCAATTAGTTCAGTTCCAATGGGAAGGGAAAGAGTCAGTACACCTAACTAGTAAATAAACTATGAGTGGTGTTCAGGGCAGGGGTCTCTCAACACCTGTGAATCTGCAAATGGTCAAGGGACTGGATATAGAGCAGGGGTGCTACCACAGACAGCCAACTCCTACCCTTCATGTTGACCTTCATTTTTCCCCATTCCATTCCTGACCTCTTCCTCGCAAGTCATTCCCAGCAACAATTTTTCTGTTGTACGGTCTCTCCTCCAAACCAGAGGAAGGATTTCAGATCCCAACATGCTGCAGTTTTCTGTCCACAAGTCTCTCCCATCTTTGACTTTGTCTGAAAGCAGGATGAATCTGGTTGTACAATCATACAGCACAGAAGGAGTCAATTCACCATAAAGTGCCTGTATCTGCTCTGTTAAAGAGCCATCCAAATCAGTCTGAGTACCCTGCTCTTTTTATCATGGATCTGCAATTAATTTTGCTTTTACAAGTTGTCTTTTGAATGTTAGGATTGAATCTATTTTCACAACCATTTGAGCAAGTCCAAACTACATTGTAAATAAATATTGGAAAAAACATTGCAAAGCATAAGAGAACTTCCAGAGTTACTCTGTTAAATCTTATTATCAGAAGAGTGGAAACATGTCCTTTCAATGGAGTTAGCTCAATGTTTCAATTTAATGCTCTAGAGACAACTCGTTTTGCAAGACATTTTCTCCTAATCTCTTCTCTGATTATGCCCTTCTTTGGTTTTGAATGTGACGGTAACAATAGTAGGGGACAACATATGGTGTCAGACCTAACCATTTGTTAAATAAAATGATTAATCTATTGTTACCATGTGCTATTTTGTACTGTGTGATCCACTGGGAGATAAATCAAGCAGTGAGCTCTCCTGTAAACAATTTTAATTGGATGTCATACTTCCAGGACAACAAAGTAGTTTCCTTTCAGATGGCCCAGTCCTCCTTGCATTCTGGATTTTGCTTCATTTAAATTACTGAAGCTAGAAATGAAATTATGTCTCCAGAGCATTAAATTGAAATGTTGAGCTAACTCCATCTTAAGGATATATTTCCACTCTTCTGATAACAAGATTTAACAGAGTAACTCTGGAAGTTCTCTTATACTTTGCAATGTTTTTCACAATGTTTATTTACAATGCAGTGCCGCAAGTGTGGTGCTGGAAAAGCACAGCAGGTCAGGCAGCATCCGAGGAGCAGGAGAATCGATGTTTCAGGTATAAGTCCTTCATCAGGATTCCTGCATCGATTGTCCTGCTCCTCGGATGCTGCCTGACCTGCTGTGCTTTTCCAAGACTCCACTCTCGACTCTGATCTCCAGCATCTGCAGTCCTCACTTTCTCCTACTTTATTCACAATGCAGCTGGGTTGCCTTTGAGGGATGCTTTCATTGACAATTCCTCCAGGATTGAAGTATTTTACATTCATGCCTGCGTTCCTGGCTGACCGTAGCTGACAGTCAGAAAGTACAATTTCAGACTGTTGAAAAGCTTTTTACTTTTATGTATGTGACATTTAAATATGAGAAATATTTTATTTCTTAAAAAAATATAATTTTGATGCATTTTGAAAGGCATGTTTATAATTTACGGTGGGAGAGGGAATGAGTTTTTTAAGACGAGGTTAGAAATGAGAATCCAGAGCCATTGAAGGGAAACAACATTTCAATATAAATGCAGAAAAGCAACATGGTTTGAAGGTATTGACTCTTTGCAAGGGGCAAGGTTCAGGGGAGGTTTGTAGAAGTTAGAATACTTAAATGCAAAGTGTACAATTTCTACAATTAATCATGAAAAGGTGCAGGCCTAAACCTACCAAATACAAGGTTAGTCAATTTAACCTTCACACTGGAGTATCTTTTAGAAATAACAGTCCAAAGAAAATTAACAGTCACTTGGACACGCATGGATTAATTAAGAAAAGCCAACATGGATTTGTTAAAAGCAAAATGCATTCAAGTCACATGGTTAATTTATTTTGACTAGGTAATTAATAGGATTGTTAAGGACAATGCAGTTGATGTAATATACGTAGACTTCAAAAATGCATCTGATAAAGTGCCATATAAAAACCTTGTCAGGAAAGTTGAAGCTCATGCAACATGGATATAAAGTTATCCAGCTGCCAGGAGCAGAGAGTAGTGGTAAGTAGCTATTTTATGAACTGGAAGAAGATGAGCAGTTTGACCAGTGTTTTTAATCAGTAGCGTTGAGAGAATATTGAATTTCATAATGCGCAGATAGCACAGCACTCAGAATTCGAGCCAACAGTAAAGAGGATTCAAGACGGCATAAATGGACTGGTGAAACAGCTGAACCTGTGGCATGTAGAAATTACAGAGAAATAAAACATTTTGATCAGGAGAATGAAGGAAGGCAAAATAAACTGTTGGTTATTCTGAAGGTGGTGCAGGAAATGAGTGACCTGGGATTACATGTGAACAAATCATTGAAGGTGGTAGGGTGTTAAATTTTATCTGCCAAAAGTGACCACTGCTGTCTTTATCATCTTCGTGGGCTCTGTTTATCTTTAGTTTCCTAAACCTTATGCATGCCTCCTCCTTCTTTTTGACTGGGCTTTGCTTTAATCTGACATCTCAATTAAATCTCAGCACAGATGGCTGAACATGGAAAAATAGAGGGAAACTTTTTCCATTAACAAACTAGAACCAGTGGCAACAAAGTTTGGGTGAAAGAACCAAAGGTAACATGAGGGGAGAATAATGTTGAAGAAAATGCAATCATGGCTTTCACAAGAGAATTGGATAAGTGCTGAAGGGAAAGGTGTTGTAGGTCTTCAGGGAAAGGTTAAGGAAGTGAGACCTGCCAAAATACTTTTACAGAGAGATAGCAAGGATTAAAAAGGATGAGTGACCTCTTTCACTATCATTCTGACTCTATAAATAACTTCACCATGACAAAATGCATGATGTTTAAAGCTACACATTTTATACATTTGACAACTATCCATTGCAAGTAGATATATCCTAATGAAAACAAAGGAAACTTTGGAATCAAATTTATGCCATGACTGTTGTCTTGAATGGCAATATTTGAAGAATGTTTGAAGAATATTGCCTTCATTGAAGACTTATTATTAGAGGCAAGGGTAAGGTTTGAATATACAGTCCGTATCTGGCATTATGACAACTGTTTTCAATAATATTAAGTGTGAGACAGACATTTTTCGATATTCAAGTGACAAAGATATCTACAGAATGAAAAACAGACACAGTAATGGAGAGAGGTCAAGATACAGGCATTAAAAAATGGTATAGAAAGATATAGCCAGAGGTATACACAGCCATGGTGAAATGAGTGGATGAGCAGAAGAAAACACAGAGAGACCGAGATAGAGAAAAGTCTTCAAAGTGCTGGAGGAGAGAGTGAATATGAGGGACAGAGAGAGACAGATGGAGAGAGGGCAGCACGGTAGCTCAGTGGTTAGCACCTGCTAGTTCAATTCTAGCTTCAGGTGACTGCCTATGTTGGAGTTTGCACATTCTCCCATGTTTCCTCTGGTTCTCTGGTTTCCTCCCACACTCCAAAGATGTGCAGGTCAGGTAAATTGGCCATGCTAAAAAATGCCCATAGTGTTCAAAGTGGTGTAGGCTAGGTGCATCAGTTCAGGGAAACGTAAGGTAATAGGTTAGGGGAATGGGTCTGGGTGGGGTACTCTGAGTGTCAGTGTGGGCTCATTGGGCCAAATGGCCTGTTTCCACACTGTAAGGATTCTATGACCTTTGCACATCTCCAGAGATGGAGTGATGAGCAGACATTGAATGTTGTTCGTCCTGCTTTTTAAATGGCACCTGGAAGTTAGATCCTGGCAGGTTCAGCCCATAAAATGTAATGTTTCACCTGTGTTTGGAAATGCAATGAGATGACAAGAACATGATTGCCTGACAAAACCTGACTCACCCCTGAGCATGTCACTTCCCCTTTGAGGCCAAGCTCCAGACTCAGTTTCAGAGAAACACAATACAAAGGAGTCAAGGTTTCACACTGCCTCTCTGTAACTCTCTGTCCCTTTCTCCTGTCTCTCTTACTCTGCTGACCTCTGTCTCAGTCTCATTCTCATTCTCCCTCAGTGCAGCTGCTAGGGTTAGGATGGTCAGATATCTGGCATGGAAGTACCGAACTGTGAAGAAATGTTAAGAATGAGATGTTTATTTACCATTGATCTTCACTTGGTCATTGCTCTTTGGGCCCTTAGCAGGCAGCGCATTTGTCGAGTCCTACAGCCACCATGCATGTGACAATTAGCTCGATCTAACTCTTGCTGGTCATCATTATTCCCTGCAATCCTGCCATTGCAACCCGCATAATGGCTTCTTCCCCGTGTCCTTAAATTTCAGGCAAATGGCCTATCCTGCACAGCTGAATATGGAACAATGCATTATCAACCTTTTCCATTGTTCTCCTCACCTGGAAAAGGCTACTGCTGCACTTCCATGTTCCCATTGCCCCATTACTGTGATTCTCTGTTCTACATCCATGATTCCTCTCTTTACTCCTGAGGATCCTTCCAGATCCCTTTCCAACTTTGCCATTTTACTCGATAGCAGCAGTTCAAGAAGTCAGCTCACCACCCTCTCAAAGACAATAAGGGCTGGGCAATAAATGTTGGCCCAGCCAGAGAAGCCCATATCTCTGAATGACTGAAAGAAAGATACGATGGCTCAGTGGTTAGCACTGCTGCCGCACAGCATCAGGGTCCCAGGTTCGATTCCAGCCTTGGGCGACTGTGTGTGGAGTTCGCACATTCTCCCTGTGTCTGTGTGGGTTTCATCCGGGTGCTCCAGTTTCCATCCACAGGTGCGCAAGTTAGGTGAATTGGCCATGCTAAATTGCCCATAGTGCTAGGTGCTTTAGTAGAGGGAAATGGGTCTGGGTGGGTTACTCTTCGGAGGGTCGGTGTGGACTGGTTGGGTCGAAGGGCCTGTTTTCACACTGTAAGGAATCTCATCTCATTCCACACCATTTCTACATATCAAATCCTTTTGTATTTAGCTCCCTGTGGGTGGTAAGCCCTGCTTGCTTGCCTTGATCAGGATTGTTGTCAGCCAGCACGGTTGCATTGCTTGGGTAGACCTGATGCCCTGGTCAGGCTGCATCTGAATATTTTAACATTTGACAAAATCAAGCAAGACTACATGACTGAAACTCCTCATGAGCTGGCTGACCCAATCAGGCTTCAGCCATTGCACTGGTAGCATTTATGCAAAGAAAAGGCTTGGTTATGAAGTAGCCAAGGGACTGAAGAAGGTTGTACTCACTGGAACTTTAAGGAAGGGGTCTACTGCACCACGCTTCATATACATACTCATGTTTGTGAACACGCATGGTTCCCCTTTCTGGCTAACCACTGTGAATTCCAGGGAGCTGGGATATTTAGTGAGTACTCATGGAATGTTAATGAGTGCAAAAGAGGTTCCGGGAAGGTTTGGAATGCTAACCTTCCTGAAAAGTTCTAAGCACTTAATAACGAAACATCATTGGAAAGTATTCAGTTTTGCTGCCGATTGTTTGAAAAGCTGCAGGAGATTCCACATGTTTCTGCCCTTTGGGTTGTCTTCATAAGTCCTCAATATGTTTTATAGTGCAATTATAAAGAAATAAACAAAATCTATTATAACAACGGTACGTACGTATTGTTCCAATAATGTGCATGGTATGTCTGATTAATTACCATACTTGCTATAAGGAGTTTTTCATAGCCATAAAATGTCTGAAAACAGCAGAGCCAAGAAAGTAAAGGAGGTTCCATCTCTCTGAAATGTGAACATCTTATTTTATTCACTGATTTCATAACACCAGGCGTGTTTGCTTGCGAGATTTGTTAAATTCTCAAAGGAAGTATTATAATTTTAGTACCTTTTCATTGCTCTGTCATTCCTGTGCCATGTGTCATTTTCTACGTTGATGACTCAGCTGAAATGAGGGAACTGGCTGTGTGGACAGCTGTGTCTTTCACACTATGGCTTTCCTCATCTTGATGTGATGCAACGAGCCATTAGGCATTGTGTTACTGAGGCTGCTTCTTATGTACATAAATAACAGAAAACAGCAATAAAAGAGCATTTGCATTGACATAGTGTCTTTCACAACCTACGGCAGTCTCTCGTCCTTTACAGCCAGTGTAGTAGTACTTATTGGAGTAGTATAACTTACAATCTAAGGATCACAGCAGCAAAGTATTGCGCAGCAAGATGCACCAGCAATAGGATAATAACCAGATAATTAGTTTCGGTGATTGTTGATTGAGAGATAATCATTGTTTGGGACACCTGGAGGCACTCTTTTATCTTCTTTGAAATTGTGTAATGGAATGTTTTTGAGACGAGACAAAGGACCTCAGTTTGATGTCTCATTTGCAAGGTGGTATCTCCAATGGCGAATTGCTCTCTCAGTGCCTCAAATGAAGTTTCACCTTGGATTTTTAATCATGTTACTAAATAAGCCACTGTGGACACTGGGTAAGCACATCTTCAACTGGGGACACAAAGTCATAACTTTATTCAGTGTTGTTCATGCTCCAAAATATCCCCATGGGATCCACACCGGAGCAATGGGCATTACACAAGATAAATGAGTTAGCGATTCTTCTGTCAGTGATCCTGAGGTCCTAAGAGAAGGCGTTGCATGATGGTTAACAAGAGGCAATGGCCATCAGTGTGGCTAGTGAGGTTATATTTTGATTTGATTTATTATTGTCATGTGTACTGAGATACAGTGAAAAGTATTGTTTTGTGTGCTATCCAGACAAATCATACCTTACATAAAAGTACATCAGGGTCATACAGCAGAATGCAGAATGTAGAGTTAAAAGAGGTTGCAGAGAAAAATCAACTCTAATATAATAGCGAGAAAGAAGCTGTTTTTGAATCTGTTGGTACATGCTTTCAAACTTTCGTATCTTCTGCCCGATGATAGAATGTGCAGAATGGGTTTGAATCTCAATGAGAAATTGGGGATAATGGAGGAGAATTAATGTTAGTGCAGGTTGAAGTCCTTGGGGTGAGAGGTGACTCCTTCCCCATCTGCTGCAGAGACAAAATGTGGGCAACAAAGACTACATTTTATGAGGATATTAGCAAAGGGGTCTTGGAAAAGTTAACATCATTGAAGGAAAATCAGGTGAGGATTAGACAGAATGAAACAGGATACCGTCACAATTCCAGTTGGAGAACAATTTGTTTGGCATCGCACCCACGTATGTTAACATCGATACTCTCTATCACCAGCACACAATGGCTGCGGTGTGTATCTTTTATAAAATACCCAGCATCAGCTTCCCAAGTCTCCTTTGACAGCAATTTCTTAACCCCTGGCCTTTACCACTTAGAAATACAAGGGCAGCAGATTCATGAGAACATATCACGTGCAATTTCTCCTCAAAGTCACATACCATTCTGACTTGGGACTATATTGCCATTCCTTTGTTATTATTGGGTCATAAATGTGGAACTCACCCCTTCTAGCAGAGCTCTCGGTGCACTTTCACCATGTGACCTGCAATGAGTAATGCACCATCAGCTTCTCAAGTAGGAATGGGTGATAGAAAGTTGAATTTCTTGTCAAGAGGAAGAAGAAGGCTTATGTTAGGACGAGATGTGAAGGCTCAATTAGGGTGCTTGAGAGTTACAAGTTAGCCAGGAAAGACCTAAAGAGAGAGCTAAGAAGAGCCAGGAAGGGACAAGAGAAGTCATTGGTGGATAGGATCAAGGAAAACCCAAAGGCTTTCTATAGCTATATCAGGAATAAAATAATGACTACAGTAAGATTAGGGCCAATCAAACATAGTGCTAGGATGTTGTGAATGGATTCAGAGGAGATGGGGAAGCGCTAAATGAATACTTTTCGTCAGTGTTCAAACTAGAAAAAGACAATGTGATCCAGGAGAATACTGGGATACAGGCTACTAGATGAGATGGAATTGAGGTGCATAAGGAAGAGGTGTTAACAACTCTGGAAAGTATAAAAATAGATAAGTCCTTTGGGCCAGATGGGATTTATCCCAGGATTCACTGGGAAGTCAGGGAGGAGATTGCCTTTGATCTTTATGTTGTCATTGTCTACAGGAATAGTGCCAGAAGACTGGAGGATAGCAAATGTTGTTCCCTTGTTCAAGAAGGGGAGTAGAGACAACCCTGGTAATTATAACCAGTGATCCTTACTTTGATTGTGGGTAAAGTGTTGGAAAGGGTTATAAGAGATTGGATTTATAATCATCCAGAGATGAATATGTTGATTAGGGATAGACAACATGGTTTTGTGAAGGGTGGATTGTGCCTCTCAAACCTTATTGAGTTCTTTGAGAAGGTGACCAAACACGTGGATGAGGGAAAACCAGTTGATGTGCTCTGCATGGATTTCAGTAAGGCATTTGATAAGGTTCCCCCTGGAAGGCTATTGCACAAACTCTGGAGGCATGCGTTTGGGGGTGATTTAGCAGTTCGGATCAGAAATTGGCTAGCTGAAAGAAGAGAGTGTAGTGGTTGATAGGAAATGTTCATCCTAGAGTTCAGTTACTAGCAGGGTACTGCAAGGATCTGTTTTGGTTCCACTATTGTTTTTCATTTATAGAAATGACCTGGATGAGGGCATAGAATGATGGGTTAGTAAATTTGAGGATGACACTAAGGTCGGTAGAATTGTGGATAGTGACGAAGGATGTTGTAGGTTATAGAGAGATGTAGATAAGCTGCAGAGCTGGGCTGAGAGTTGTCCAACGGAGTTTAATGCAGAATATTGTGAGGTGATTCAGTTTGGAAAGAGTAGCGGGAATGCAGATTACTGAGTTAACAGTAAGATTCTTGGTAGTGTAGATGAGCAGAGAGATCTCAGTGTCCAGGTACATAGATCTTTGAAAGTTGCCAACCAGGTTGATAGGGCTGATAAAAAGGCATACATTATATTAGCTTGTATTAGTAGAAGGATTGAGTTTGGAGCAATGAGGTCATGCTGCAGCTGTACAAAACTCTGGTGTGGCCACATTAGGAGTATTGCATACAATTCTGTTCACTGCATTATAGGAAGAATGTGGAAGTTTTGGAAAAGGTTCAGAGGAGATTTACTAGGATGTTGCCTGGTTTGGAGGGAAGGTCTTATGAGGAAAGTCTGAGAGACTTGAGGCTGTTTTCGTTAGAGAGTAGAAGATTGAGAGGTGACTTAATAGAGATATATAAGATAATCAGAGGGTTAGATAGGTTGGACAGTGAGAGCCTTTTTCCTCAGATGATGATGGCTAGCATGACAAGACATAGCTTTAAATTGAGGTGTGATAGATGTAGGACAGATGTCAGAGGTAGTTTCTTTACTCAGAGAGTAATAGGGGCATGCAACAGTAGTAGATTCGCCAACTTTAAGGGCATTTAAATGATCATTGGACAGGAATCATGTAGGATAAATGGACTTCAGATTAGTTCCACAGGTCAGTGCAACATTGAGGCCAAAGGGTCAGTACTGCACTGGAATGTTCTATGTTCTATGTATCCCCACTTCTGACCTGCTATTGAATTGGAAATCATGGATGAAGCTGAAGATGGCGGAGCTTAGGACAGTCGCGTGAAAGTTCCTGCAGCAATCATTCCCCACAACCTGATTTAAAAGAAACCAATTTTTATTAAAAATGGGTGCACTGAATAATAAAATATGGTATGTGCTGCAATTGAAAGCCACATTGATAAACCCTCACAACTGTTGGGTGAATTATCACTTTTACTGTAGTTGAGCCCCGAAACTGGGAGACTGCATTGCATGGAATTTTGCAAAGAGGAGTGCAGATTGGACAACTCTGACACCTTGTGTTACTGTGCTGATGTGAAACTCTTCAGCTGCAAAGGCAGAAGTGCTGTGCATTTTACCTCACCAGCACATCCAGTGAGTACACACAGCAAGTGTGTACAATTACAATGTCAATAAAAATAGCCTGCTAGTTCTGCACTTGATGCTGACCACACTGTTTGAGGAATGGCAGTGAGAAGCTGACTGACTCATCAGCTGCAGGGTTACCCACATCCAAGTCATGTGCACCACTTGTGAGAAGCACCTTGTAACTAGTTGCAAGCGATGGTCTAAAGGGCATTCGCTAACTAATGTCCAGTTCCCAGTCAACTAAGGAGTCATGTGTGCTCTGAGAGGACCGGAAAACAAAAGCAAGAATCAAAATACAAGATCAGATTTTAAAAAATGAATGACATATGATTGTCTAATCTCTTTACCCAAGTGGATACTATCTCCAAAATACTTTGAGCATGTTATTTTATAGACAAGTAGGCTATTTGTTATATGTTATTCAGTGGAGATTCAGTGAAGTCAGACTGATTACAATCCAATTTGACTTTAATAATACTTACTGTGATGAGGTTTCCGTTTTACTTAAGGGCACCTTTTGGAGAGGAGACTTTCACCGTGACAGGAAATATTTGATTCTGATGAGTTACGTTCTTGCAGATTTTTAAAAACTATTATCGACAAGTGCTTTCTTTTTCTACCTCTCCTCCCAGAGCTCTTCTTTATTGTATCTAAAGAAAATGTTCATAGAGTCCCTAGAGTGTGTAAAGAGCCCATTTGGCCCATCAAGTCTGCATTGACCCTTCAAAGAGCATCCCACCCATACCTGTGACCCACATTTCCCATGGCTACTGCACATTCCTGGACGGTATGGGGGCGATATCACATGGTCAGTCCACTTGCCCTGCATGGCTTTGGACGGTGGGAGGAAACTGGAGCGCCCAGTGGAAACCCAAACTGATATGGATGAGCATACAAACTCCACACAGTCACTCAAGCCTGGAATTGGACCTCAGCCCTTGGAGCTGTAAGACAGACAGTACTAACCACTGAGCCGTCACAGCACCCATCATTTCTGAGTTCTTCTGATGGATTTTATATTATCCAGCTTTTACAAGGTCAACCTTTCCCATTGGTGGTGCTGACACTGCAGTGAATTTCTTTGAGGCACTATTTAGTGTTGTTGAGTGTGGTATGCTGATGGGATTCTAAAATCTTGCTGACAATTGTCTCAAACAATGCTGTTTATTACTGGTTATTGGATTACCCCACGATTAATGTCAAAATGTCTAACTCTCTAGGAGAAGGGCCTTCTAACCACCCAATCTGGGTTGAAAGCTTCCTAAATCATTTCATTGTAGCTAAATGGACAGAGGGAAAAATACACTGTGAATAACTAATAATAAGCTAAAATCACATGAGAGGTCAATGAACAGCTGATGGAAAACACTAGTGATGGGAGGCTAAGCGATGAGCTACTCTTAGGGTCGGCAATCACCCTAGTGGTATTACCACTCAACTGTTAATGCAGAGATCCAGGTAATGCTCTGGGAACCTGTGTTTGAATCCTGCCATGGCAGATGGTTAGACAAGCAGGAGGTTGGAAGAACACATGAAGCCAGGCAGCATTTAGAGGTGGGGAAGGCAATATTTTGGGTGTAACCCTTCTTCGGGAATGGAGGTGGGGGTAAAGGGAGCTACAGATAAGAGGGTGGGGTGGGGAGAGGGGCGAAATGGTCAAGGAGGGATAGGTGATCACAGGTAGTGGGTATGACCAGGTTGGATCGATGGGAGCGATGAAGCCGGTTGGTGGCTGCAAGGATTAGTAGATGGAATGGAAGGGAGGAGGTGGGGCTGGAAAGGGAGTCAGGGGTTGGGAGAGGAGGTTATTTGAAATTCAAGAACTCAATGTTGAGTCCTCTGGGCTGTAGACTACCCAGGCAGGAAACAAGGTGTTGTTCCTTCAATTTTCAGTCTGTGGCAATGGAGGAGGCTGAGGATGGACATGTTGGAGAGGGAGTGGGAGATGACCGGGAGGTCAAGCTTGCCTTTATGGGTCTAGCTGAGATGCTCTGTGAAACATATCCTTAGTTTATGTTTTGCGTCACCAATGTAGAAAAGACCACATCAGGAGCACTAGATACAGTAAACTAGGTTGGAGGAGATGGCAGATGGTTGATTGTGAGTTCAATAAAAGTCTGGAATTTAGAGTCTAACAATGACCATGAATCCATTGTTGATTGTTGTAAAAAAAACATCTGGTTCACTAATGTTCTTTCAGGAAGGAAACTGCTATCCTTACCCTGATCTGACCGACATGTGACTCCTAGCCCATAGGAATATGGTTGACTCATAGACTGCCCTCTGGGCAATAAATGCTGGCCTAGCCAGTGATGCCCTCATCCTGTGAGCAAATAACAAAAAAAAGTGTTGCATAAACTCAGTTTGTGTTCATTCCATTATGAAGTGGAGATTGAGGAGCGATCTGTCACAGCATTTACAAATTTGAAAATACTGGATGAAGAGAAACTTTTTAAGAGGCCAGACTCTTAAAACCGAAACAAAAACAGAAATTGCTGGACAAGTTCAGCAGGTCTGGCAGCATCTATGAAGAGTAATCGGAGTTAACGTTTCGGATCCCATGACTCTTCCTATTAAAACAGGAGCTAGGCCAGTTGAAGAGTAACCATGAAGTAATTGTCCACCCAAAAGAGAAGTGGGAAGCTGAAACCCTTTCCACCAAATACAGTACAGATGCTGGATCAATTGGAATTTTCAAGGCTAGGGTAGATAGGTTAGTTTTGAATATTTCATGGGATTTGGAGCAATGAGTGTGGTGTATGAGTGAGGATGGGGATAGGGGTGTGAGTGGAGAGTGTAGTATAAAATATATAACTACCCTTAAACAATCCTTACCACATCCTGGTAGAGGTGGCAGAACTACCATGAGATGCTAGTACTGTTTATCAGGACAATACCACAGGGAGTGGGAATAGGAGATGAAGTATATGAGAGGTGACCTCACAGAAGTTTACAAAATAATGAGGGACTTAGATAGGGTTAATGGCAGAGATTTTCCCTGGGATGGGGAATTTTAAGTCTCAAGGGCATATTTTTAAGGTGAATGGAGAGAGATTTTAAAAAGACATGAGAGGAACATTTTTTTACACAGAGGATAGTTTGTGCGTGCAATGAGCTTTCTGAGGAAGTGGTGGATGTGGGTACAATTACAATATTTAAAAGACATTTGGATGGATACGTGAATAGGAAAGGTTTGGAGGGATATGGGCCAGGAGCAGGCAGGTGGGACTAGTTTAGTTTGGGATTATGCTGGGCATGGACTGGTTGGACCGAAGGGTCTGTTTCAGTGCTGTATCACTCTATGATCTAACCAAAGAACAAAACAACCTAGAGGGACTGAAAGATTCATTTCCCGGTCCTGTATTCTTAACTCTTTCAGATACGGATCCACCTGTGACATATTTCCACTATTTGATATCATTTTTAACTTCATACTGTGGCGTGCTGCAATGAAATATAATTCCCAGAAGGGCCGAGGGAGAGCATAAAGTGGGTATAAGATATTTTAAAATGGCAAGTACGTGTGGCTCTCGAATAAAACTATTTCACAACGCACTTTTTTTTGCAAAAAAGCTCTAACTTTCAATTATCTGATACTTGAACGTGAAGTCTTGCTCTAAAAGATCCTAGTGTGTCAAGACAGTGATCAGTCTGCACAGAGAACCCAAGGATTGGTTGGCCATGAATAAACTCTCCTCGCTGGATCACACAGCGGAGACTCTGACATTATAGCCACTTTCCTTGCCAAGGCGAGGTGGCTGTTCCACAGGGACAAGAGGCTGAGAAGAACGAGTTGAGACTTCGATGCATTTCTGGAGATCTGGAATCTCCAAACTGACGATGGAAAGAACTCGGCGACTTTCTTCCTGAACCGAGACCGGGGCATTCGCTTCCGAGGAGAGACTGTATCAATTTGCAAGCCTTCGCTCTCTCCCTTTTTTTTGTATCGATCCAATGGTCAAAGGACCTTCATGGCCATAAAGGGCGATGAAGCTATCTTCGCCCAGCCTCAAGCCGCTGTAATTCTCTCATCGGCCGCTGGATGGCAGCAACGTTACACATTTGCTTTGACTGGGGGGGAAAAGGAAGAAAATCCTTTTTGCGCATTTTGTCAAACACGTAGCTAAAGTTTCCTGTTTTCCTGTCTCAATATATTTTCACTTCACATTTCTGCTCCTTGAACTCACGCCCGCGTGCAATTATTTCTGGAGTTGCAACATTCCTGTGTTTTTCAGTACAAGTTGTCAGAAATACCCCAATGCTAATGTGAAATTGACTAGCGCACTTAAAATGTCAGAATTGTTACATAAAGTGGGATTGCGAGAAGCAATTCAGAATTGAAGCGTTTAATCCGACGTCACAAGTGGGATTTATAAGGCATCATTGCACAGTAGAAATTCCTGCTGAAAAGTTTTGATTCCCACCTCTTTACTTGCATAAAATGTAGAAAACTTTGAAATGTGTTCCAAAGGGGAAAAAGAAACGGGGTCTGGACTCACTTTGTCAAGAGGTTATAAGATTGGTTTGTGTGGGAATGTGTCTGTCCCCAGGCGGGAGGAGGGCTTCCCCAGAGAAAACTGGCGGTCTCTCGCACCTGGGATGTGGTGTGGAGAGGTGACTGGGCAGAGCTTGCTGGCTGTCACTCTCTCTCTCACACACACACACACACACACACGGTGCCTGTGGGGCTGAGATGGGTTGAGTTTGCTGGTGAGAGCTGCTTCCCCTGTGCGTGTGCGATTGGTCGAGTCCAAGTGTTTGGTTCCAGAGAGCCAGGCTCCGCTCTGTTCTGCTCTCTGCCTCTCTCTCTCTCCCTCTCATACACACACACACAGTCTCTCTCTCACACACACACACACAGATATAACCTGCCTATGTCCCTTTCGGGGTCTGCTTAGGATTTGAGGATCACATCGACACGGATTTGAAAGCTTCTCCGGCCTCTACCTCTCTGCAATATAGACAGATATAAATCCCGAGTCTGTCTCCCCTCTCCCACCAAACCCCCCCCCCCCCCCCCCCTCACCCTCTACCCCCTCCCCTTCCCCTCTTCCCCATGAACCATGAGACGTTCTGGCAGTGCCGGAATGGCTCGACTTGCACCGCGATGTGAGGAAGCAGGAGCCGTGTGTGTGGAGATGGAAGCTGCGAAGGCTTTAGCGTGCGGACTCTGGGAGATGACAGCAGGAGCATCACTGAGACTGCTGCTGCTGTTCTGCTGTGTGGGACTGTTGGTGGCAGCTGGCGGTAAGTTAGAGGTGATCTTTACACACATTACCCACCTCAGCCTGGGCAGGAGGAGGAGAGGGAGGGGAGTTTGTGCGGGGCTATGTGTGTGTGTGTGATCCAGTACCCCTCACAGCCTGCCAGCTGCTGTAGTTTCACTGCTAACCCCCCTCCCCCTCCCACCGCCCCAATGCACTTGACATCTCCCCGCGAAAGGAACTTCCCAAATCAGGAGGGGCTCTGATCGCCGGCGGATGCACAGGGCAGAGGGCTGGCCCGGGGACTGGGTGTGTGAGGGGGTGAACAGGAAACGGGAACGGAGATATGAGAGACGGCAGGGGGAATAGGAGAAGGAGGCTAACGGTTTACTGAGA
>NC_057712.1:29458955-29520376 GCF_004010195.1 Chiloscyllium plagiosum
GAGTGGGTGGGAGGGGGGAAAAGTTTGAAGTTAAGGAGTGAGGTCGGTGTGGGAGAGGGGGACCGGAGGGGGGAGGGATTTGCAGAGAGGAGAAGGGTTAGTATGGGAGAAGGGGTAGAAGCCGGAGAGGATTTGAGCGAGAGGGATGATAGGAGCGCGGAGATGGGGTAAGAAGCTGGATTTGGGGTGGTGGGGAAGGAGTGGTGAGACATTGAGAATATTGAATCCCGGAAATGAATAAAGAGTGGGTTGATGAAGCGGAGGGTTCGGCATCATTCAGCGGCCCCTATGTGTGGGGACAACGGATTCTGCAACTTTCGACTTGGCTGCTGAGCTGCCTGATTTGAACTGATGATTTGTTCGCTGTGCCTGTCCGGGTCCTCCCTCACTCCTACCCTCCCTCCCTCATTCCCTCACTCCTACCCTCCCTCCTTCACTCCCTCCCTCCCTCCTTCACTCCCTCCTTCACTCCATCCCTCCTTCACTCACTCTCTCCCTCCCTCTCTCCCTTGCTCCCTCACTCTGGGTGGGTGAGGGAAGCCCCCGGTTACCCGCTATCAGCCTGAGTGAATCTTACCCTCGGCTCCTCACTGACAGCGAGCCCCAGTGCGCGGGGATCAATACTGAGCGTCCATGGAAATGGCCGATGTGATATTGATGGAAAGTTACTGTTTTTTTTTAACCTGCACAGCCTGTGCTTAGAAAGTTATGCAGGTGCGTTACTGGCCTGCTACTATATGTTGTCCTTGTGAGGAAGGTTTCCTGAGCAGTTAGCGATGCTGTAAATCTTGTTTGGATGCTTGTCAGGGAGTCCCGAAACGTAGTGCGATTGATTCCATTTCGCCTTTGGGAGAGATGGGCAGGGGATCTCGGTTGATCTGCGCCAATTGCGTTAAGTTTCGGTACTTCCGATTACACCTACTCGCCAACCCAAGCCAACAGAACAGGGCTGTATCTGAGATTACCCTGCTTTTCAAAATACAGAGCAGCTCCCCGACTGCCTGATTAGAGTGGAGAGAGGCGGATCGTCTCTCTCTCTCTCTCTCTGCTCCTGAGATAGCCAGGAGGAAAGGCGAGAATCAGCTTCGCAGTGCCAGGAGGCAAACCGCGGGCTGCAATGGTAATATTATACAGGGTGCACAACGCAATCAGAGCCGTGCTTACAGAGATTCACCTGCCTCAATGTTCTGGTGTATTACAGATCAGATGTGTGCCAGCGCAGGCAGACCTGATCTTTCTTACAGGGGAATCAGCGCAGAGGAGAATTTTAACGAGAACCGGATTGAAACCGGCTTGAATCAGACATTGGGATAAGCTGCTCCAGTGTCTGCTAAACACTTGTTGCTTCCTGTTTCCCAGGCGGGAGATATTCCTGCACCGAGTTCCGTGCCCACTTTTACACACACAAGTCTGTGTGAATGACGTGCAGCTAATCCATTCCAGTTTGGCAGGTGACCGTCATTCTTTGCGTGTGTGTGTGTGTGTGCATCATTGTATATATGTGTGCAACATTGTGTGTGTGCACCATTGTGTGTGTGTGTGCACCATTGTATATATGTGTGCATCATTTTGTGTGTGTGTGCACCATTGTATATATGTGTGCATCATTGTGTGTATGCACCATTGTATATATGTGTGCAACATTGTGTGTGTGTACCATTGTATATATGTGTGCATCATTGTGTGTGTATGCACCATTGTATATACGTATGCATCATTTTGTGTGTGTGTGCACCATTGTATATATGTGTGCAACATTGTGTGTGTGCACCATTGTATATATGTGTGCATCATTGTGTGTGTGTGTGTATGCACCATTGTATATATGTGTGCAACATTGTGTGTGTGTGTGTGCACCATTGTATATATGTGTGCATCATTGTGTGTGTGTATGTGTGCACCATTGTATATATGTGTGCATCATTTTGTGTGTGTGCACCATTGTATATATGTGTGCAACATTGTGTGTGTGTGCGCACCATTGTATATCTGGGTGCATCATTTTGTGTGTGTTGTGTGTATGTGTACCATTGTATATATGTGTGCATCATTGTGTGTATGTGTGCATCATTGTATATATGTGTGCATCATTGTGTATGTGTACACCATTGTATATTTGGGTGCATCATTTTGTGTGTGTTGTGTGTATGTGTGCATCATTGTATATATGTGTGCATCATTGTGTTCGTGTGCACCATTGTAAATATGGGCACATCATTGTGTGTGTGCACCATTGTAAATATGGGTGCATCATTATGTGTGTGTGCACCATTGTAAATATGGGCACATCATTGTTTGTGTGTATCATTGTGTGTGCATGCATCATTGTATATATGCATGCATCATTGTGTGTGTGCATCATTGTATGTGTGTATGAAGTGTGTGTGTGTTCATCACTATATATATATGCATCATTGTGTGTGTGTGTGTATACCATTGTATATATGGGTGCATCTTTGCATATGTGTGCACCATTGTATATATGGGTGCGTCATTTTGTGTGTGTGCATCATTGTGTGTATGTGTGCATCATTGTATGTGTGTGTGCGTGCACCATGTAAATATGGGTGCATCATTGTGTGTGTGCCTCATTGTATATATGGGCGCATCATTGTGTATGTGTACCATTGTATATATGGGTGCATCATTTTGTGTGTGTGTAGCATTGTATACAAGTGTACAACATTATATATGTGTGCATCATTGTGTATGTCTGTGTGTGCATCATTGTATATGTGTGCATCTTTGTATGTATATGTGCATCATTGTATATGTGTGTGCATCATTGTGTGTCTATGTGTGTATATATATATATATATATGCATTGTTGTGTGTGTGCATCATTGTGTGTGTGTGCACCATTGTATATATGGGTGCATCATTGTGTGTGGGTGCATCATTGTACATATGTGTGCATCATTATGTATATGAGTGCATCATTATACATATGTGTGCATCATTGTGTGTGTGTGCATGTGCATTGTATATATGGGTGCATCATTGTGTGTGTATATATCGTTCTGTATATGTGTGCATCATTGTATGAGTGTGTGCATCATTGTATATGTGTGCATCATTGTGTTTCTGTGTAAACATCATTGGGTGTGTCTCAATGTGTGTATTATTGTGTCCATTATTGCGTGCACCTAAAATAGTGTATCTATGTGCATCATTGTGTTTGTGGATTATTGTGTGTGTACCTGTGTGTACATCATTTTTTGTGTGTGTGCGCACACCAATGTATATGTGTCTGTCATTTTGTGTGTATGTGCATGCATCATTGCGTATTGTAAGTGTGTATTACAACTATTCTTAGAAAGCTCTGATTTCCTGGTTATTTCCTGCCAGAATTTGTCAACTGTTGCCAATAAAAGCCAACCTTTGGCATTATAGTCATACAGTTAAATAGCATGAAAAGAGGCACCAGTCACCAAGCAACAATCTAGACACATTTTCCAGCACTTGTCTGCTACTGTGTTTCAAGAAATCATCAGATGGTTTCTGCCTCTAACACCTTTCAAGCTGTAAGTTCTAGATACCTATCACCCTCTGGATGAAAAATTAAATCTTCTTCAAATCGCCTTTAACTTTCTTACCCTTGACCTTAAATCTATAACCTCTGATTACTAATCCCTCTAATGAGGGGAGAAGTTTCTTTCTATCTATCCAATCAAAGCTCCTCAATTTTTTACACCTGAATCAGACTTCCCCTCAGTCTTCTCTGCCAGAAGGAAAACAGCCTCAACCTGTCCAGTCTTTGGACATAGCTGAAACACTCCAGCCCAATGTCTTGGTGAATCACCTCTGCATCCTCTCTCATGCAGTCTCACCCTTCCTCTCAAAGGAGCCAGTCTCAGCTTTGGGGAAAGCAGGTGGTCAGGGAGAACATCACAGTGCACAAGAACACACTGACATCAAGTCCAAGTTCATCAAGGCAATCTTATTTTCCACAGGGAGATATTAGATTCTTTTTCCCATATAGGACAGGTTATGGGTATTAGTGTGGCTGACAGAGACATACTGTTAGGAGTGCCACGTCAGTCTCCACTGCAGCCCACAGAACAAAGGCACTGGGCTATTGGTTAATGGGAAACAATGTTTGCTTCAGCACTGATACATAAACACTTTTACACACCCACATTTCAACATGGATGTATATACACATTCAATCACCTGTACATGCAGTGTCAATGCACTCAACCAGAAACACAGACAGTCACTCATAGAGTGTCTCACTCATTCTTATGCTCATTCTCTCACTTATTCCCACAATAGTGTGGGTCACTAGCCATACTCTGGATGGTGCTGATGTCACACACTGGTGATGGCTGAGGGACCCAGCCACTTCCACCAGCAGAAGGAAGGCTGAGCAGTGGGCAAAAGGGCTTCAGACTAATGCCAGGGTCTGTGCCTCTGAGGAGCTGTAGGAAGCTGATCTCTGCTGGAAGCTCAATTTCACTAGAAGGGTGATTGGGGGGAGGTGAATGAATATGGACTAAGGCCTGGAGTTAATTAGCTTGGGAAAGGACAGCAAGGTGCAGGGCACAAGGGAAGAATCCAAGGGAGCAGATTCCATGATACAAATTACTGAATGTTCTTAACCTCAAACTCAGATCCCATAAGCAATAGAACTCCCGCCTAAACTCAGATCTCTACCAATCCCATTCGTTGTCAAGGTGACCACCTCATCCCATTCTAACTCTCAGCCCCTACCGATCCTATTCTTACACTCACACCCAAATCCCACACAGTCAGCACCTTCTGCATGAACTCCCACCTTGACCATACATCCTTACACACACTGTCGGAGATCCCAATCTAACACACCAGTCCTGACACCATCAACCCGCACAGGCCACTCCCACTCCCGAGATCGTACACCTTCACCCCGTTCTGTCACAGTCTCCCACACTCAGACCCGGTCACAGCTCCCGAATCCCAGTCAGTGACAGGCCTCCTGATAACACACCGCCGCCTGCCCTCTTCATTGTCCTGTACCGTGTATCAACGATAAACCTCCAGCCCAGTTCCCGTTAATTACAGGATGGCGTGTGTCTCGTTATTTTAACCGAATGTGTTGGGATACATCTTCGGGGAAAGGGGGAAGGGTAAGAGATTCAAACCAGATCTTCTGGCTGAGAGGTAGGGTCACTACCACTGCGCCACACCACCTCCTGTTCTGTGTGTGTGTGTGTGTGTGTCGATATGTGGGAATGTCGGCTGGCCCCCAATTTCCCCTTGCTGGGAGTTGTCGGTTTCAGGCAAAACCCCCCCCCACCCCGCCTCAGCCGAGAGTCTCAGTGTTCTCGCTGCAAATCCCGCTGACATCGGCCGCTTCCTGGGTCCCAGTCTGGGGGGCCGCCTGGACATTCATATTCGGGAGATTGGTGACTGGGTCGGGACTGGGGCAAACCCCATACAGTGAATCAAATGATGTTTAATTACATCTGGGAGAATTACCTGTGTGTGTGTGTGTGAGAGAGAGAATTACTCGAAGAATAACAATCATTCCCGTGAAAGTGAACACAAAATACAGCGACTGAATAAATTACGGCTGGCCGAATAGTTGGTGAATTTCGGTCTGACACGGCGTATGTCTGAACTGTGGCCGTGGGTCCCGTTGAATTACAGACGATGATGTTTCATCAAGTTATTTCTGTCCTTGTTTCCATCAAGCAGCAGCTCAGAGCGAAAACAGAAGGGAGCTGCGTGTCCCCGGCCTTTAGCCGAGAGATAGCACAGGGCTTTGCAATTGATAGCAAGAGATTTCACAGACTTGAGATACTGGAGTGAGAAGCCCCGCCCCAAATGGGGGGGAGGATGGTCATCGGGGGGGGGGGGGGGGGGGGGGGGCGGTGGAAGCAAATGAAAAATGGAGAATAAAATAAAAACCCTGCCTGGTCGCTGAGGCTGCTCGACGATTTGCCACCCGAGGGGCGCCACATGAATGCAAATCGTCGAGTGTCTCAGGCCGGCTTAGGTAGCTCAATGACTTCCATTAAGCACCGGTTGCATTTCTGCTGTTGCATTACATTTTCACTATGACCGACTGGGAAAGCTTTCTGTTTGGAGATAAATTTCCACGGGTCGTTTTGGAGAGCAGGGACTGGAGGGAGCAGTTTCTTGCGTTCTGTCTCCCACCAGCTCTGCCTTCACGTATGTTTTATGATATATCAGAATGGGCTCACATAGAGTGCAAATGGCCGGGTACTGATTGTGCACAGGGCATCCCCAGTCCACAAGCAGTATGTTCCTCAGTTTTTTATGGTAAGGGCTGAACACCCATTTCTGATCTGCACCTTTTTTTTGTTCCTTCTACAATTAGCATTATGGCGGGTGTTGCATTTCCAGTGGGAAATCTGTGAGCCTGCTGTGTTAGACACTTGGTTTTGCCCTTGAGAGACAGCTGCTCAGCCTAGTTATTTAACGATGACAGGCTGAATGGAGCAGAATTTCTTGAGATCAAATTCATTTGTGCAGTATATTAAAGATGAGCCTCTGTTCAAATACCTTTAGGAGCCAGATTCGTGCAGAGCTCCAGCCTTCTTTGTAAAATATTAGTGTCAATTTGCTAACAGTTCTAAACCATTGCTTGCAGAGAGAGTGCCTTGAAAAATTATGATGCGCAATGGAAAAAAAGGATCTTTCATTTCATTCATAGAATTAGCACAGTTTCTGAAACACACAGATTTTCACTTTCTTGATTTGCTCAAAAAATTCTGCAAAATAACAAGCAGATTTGGATTTAATTGATCTGGGATCTGAGCCACTATTTTGTGGATTTCTTCTTGATAAAATACTGACACTGAAATGTTATTGCCATATGGTTTTCACCTAATGCATTATTAAACTACATGATATTGAAGTTTTTTTTACTAGCTTTCAAAACAGAAACGTGATTTCCATAAAATGAGGTCTGCAAAAAAAAAGAGAATTCTAGTCGGCTTCACTTTTTAAAGGTTCCCATTCACTGAGTACGGATAATCTTTATTCCTTTTTTTCTGTCCCTCAGAGTTAACCTCACAGCCAGTCTCTATAGGTATTCAGCAGTCAGTTATGCATCTCCGAAGCACTTTTCGGATTTTAAATGTTGGGATTTAAAATTCCCAAAAGTACATGTTATATTTTTATCAGGTTTCTATTTACAGTTTGAGAAAAGTTTCTGTAGCATGGAATGAGATCATGTTACCATGGCAATGTTCTCTTAGACTCCAGGTATATGGTTGAATTTCTGTGGCAGCACGGTTTGTCAGGCAATAGTGTACTAGTATCTTGCTCTGCAATACAGGAAGCAGAAAGAGAATGCCTCCTTTGTTCAGTGACTTTGCACCTCTTTATAGGCAGTAGAATAACCCCCACATCTTATTCGGCAGTGCACTGAGATGGAAGGAAAGAAACTCCTTTGGTGAGTAATTTCCCACCCCTCTTCCGGTCTGTAGGCGGCAGTATAACTCTGATTTGTATCCGAAAGAATCAGTTTCTCCCTTTGACTATATCAGAGATAACCCAGCCTCACTGCATTACTAATTAGAGCCACAAGGTATGATTTTTTTTTAACAGGGATAACCTCAATCAGGGAGAATGGCTAGCATAAGAACTAAAGTACAAAATTCATGAGCTAACCTTGTTGGTTATGGTTGGTTTACAAATATAACAACCTTGAAGATAATTGAACTCATTTTATTGTTGGATCGCCCAGTTTCAAAGATAAACTGAAGCCAGCAGAATAATTTTTCAGCTAAGATGCCTTTTCCAAATGGCCGTAACTACGGATGCTAATTTACCATCTGAAAGAAAAATAAATCCTTGCAATTTTATTGTGCTTCTAGTAACTTCAGGGAGATGCAAAGTGCTTTACAGCCAAGGAGGCACTTTTGAAGTGTAATAACTTCTGTAATTTAGAAAACTTGGCAGCTAATTTGAGTGTGCAAGTCCCAGAAACGGCAAGATCTTAGAAACAGCAATGTGATTATGATAAATAACCTACTCTGAGCCGTTGAACAAGAGATTAATATTGACTAGGGCACCAGGGAACTCCTCAGCCTTCTTCAGAGTATTGCCATACAAACCTTTTATCTCCATCTGAAAGAAGAGATTTAACGTCTCAATTGAAAAGCGGCACCTCTGACAGTGCGGTGCTCCCTCTGTATGACAGTACAGTGGCTGCTGAAATTTTGTTTTTATGTGGGATATGAGCTCATAATCTTCTGATTCAGTCAATATGATGAGGGCAGATAGCAAAAAGACATGCTGAACTAATTGTTTCAATTAACCTTCCATAACACATTCTGACTTCACTCCTTTGCCCGAAGTGTATCCTCGTTGCATATCATTAAGTCATCCTTGATCCTGAGGGACTGCCGAAGGGAAGAAGTTGTTGCACACTTATGTAAATTTAGAAATACAGAATAACTAGTCTTGAGCTTTCATGTCACAATGGCTGAACGCTCCAGTCTGAGACGTGCAATCTTCTCTATGCGAGAGCCTGGGTATTTTCTCTGCATCAAACATCTATAGAAACTACGTGATATAGGATCACTGTCATCTGAAGAAGAGGCCAACTTATCAAAATTGGTTTAAAGCAAATATATTCACTCAAATAATACAGGAGATAATTCCTTCAGAGGTGTCTTATAATCTGTTTTGTAAGGCACGGTAACTCAGCGGTTAGCACCGGGACCTGAGTTTGATTCCACCCTCGGATGACTGTCTATGTGGAGCTTCCACATTGTCCCCGCGTGCGCATGGGTTTCCTCCCGGTGCTCCGGCTTCTTCCCACAGTCCAAAGATATGCAGGTTAGCTGGATTGGCCGTGCATAGTATCCAGGGGTGTGTAGGCTAGACGGGTAGCCATAGGAAATGCAGGGTTACAGGGATTGGGTTGGGGAATGGGTCTGACTGGGATGCTCTTAGGAGGGTCAGTGTGGACTCAATGGGCCAGAAAACCTGATTCCACACTGTAGGGATTCTATGATTCTTTGAAATCCTGTTGTTAGATAAATAACATTGCCATATTATTTTAAAAATAATTTCAGTTCCAACCCTGTTGGACAATGGCTTCATAGGCTAAGCCAATCTTCTTGTTCCTGTGGTACTGCTGTTTTACGACAAATCATCATAATCAACCCGGACCTGCTGTCCTTGTCTGAGAGCTACAGGGGACCATTTCAATCAAATGTGCACAACCGTCTCTTGTTTGCGGTTACTCTCCAAGAGACAAAAATGCAGGTGCCGGAATCCAAGGTAGACAGGCAGAAGGCTGGAGGAACACAGCAAGCCAGGCAGTATCAGGAGATGGAGAAGTCAACGTTTAGGGTGTAATTCTTCCTCAGGTCCTGAAGAAGGGTTACACCTGAAACCCCAGCCAGTCTCTAGGGTGTTACTCTCCAAGAAACATGAACGATTGAAATATATATGATTCTGAGTAATCTTGACATTGTCAAAATTAGGTGTCACCCATTTAAATTAGAGATGAAGAGGAATTCTTTTTATTAGGATTGTGGATCTCTTGGGGAACTCTTTACTGCATTTAGGCAAGACTAATTCTAGAGCGAATTATACAATGAATGGAAGAGCCTTGGGAAAAGTTGAGTGCAGAGAAGGTTTATGAGGATGTTGCCTGGTATGGAAGGTGCTAGCTATGAAGAAAGATTGAGTAAGTTAGGTTTATTTTCATTAGAAAAAAAGAGATTGAAGGGGGACCTGATTGAGGTTTATAAAATCATGAAGGGTATAGACAGGGTGGATAGAAACAAGCTTTTTCCCAGGGTGAAGGATTCAATAATGAGAAGTCACGCTTTCAAGGTGAGAGTTGGAAAGTTTAAGGGGGATACATGCGGCAAGTACTTCACACAGAGGTTGGTGGGCATTTGGAACGTGTTGCCAGCAGAGGTGGTAGAGGCAGGCATGGTAGATTCATTTAAGATGCGCCTGGACAGATGCATCAGTAGGCGGGAGTAGAGGGATACAGATGCTCGGGAATTGACCAACAGGTTTAGACAGTACATTTGGATCGGCTCAGGCTTGGAGGGCCAAAGGACCTGTTCTTGGGCTGTAAATTTGCTTTGTTCTTTGTTCTTTGTTCTTGTTCTTTGTGCACAGTGCTATAGAAACTGGGATATTATGTATATTCTAGGACGAGATGGTCAGATTAATCGGCAATGTTTTTGGGTAGAGATAGAGGATTATCAGAGCTGCCATGATCTCAATGACTGGCAGAGCAGACCTGATGGGCTGAATGGCCGACTTTTGCTCTATGCCCTTTGGTTGCCTTTCTATTACAGAGATGAGGAGAATTTATTTCTCAAGGACTATGAGACTTTGGAACTCTGTGCCTCAGAAGGTGTTGGGGTCATTGAATATTTTTAAGGTGGAGGCAATTAGATTCTTGTTACATAAGGGGATCTAAGGAATCAGGAGTTGGCGGGAATATGGGATTCAAAACACAAACCAATTGGACGTGACCTGTTTCTGATTCTAGTTTGTATATTTATACTAATCAATTTGAAGCCCAAACCTGACATATAGCAATGTTATGTGAAACTGGCTGACAGCAAATTGAGGTGGTTGATGTGGAATGCAGTTAGCAGCAAGCTGGAATTTTGTTTGTGGACCCACAAGGCCCACTGCTGAGCAGTTCATTGTGGGTACAAGTGAGTAAGCCATTTGCATCTCAAAGTTACAATGGTGGTCCTACATATATCGAAGGATATTAAATCATGTATAACATCTGGTCTCCCATCTGAAAGTATGCAAGCACATTGGCACAGGAACCTATCCAAGATGGTGGCACAGGATCACTGGTGTAAATTGGATCACAAGTGATTTAACCCATTTTCATGTCATGATCGCTCTATGTACCTCCAAATGGGGGCACTAAAAACAGCAGCTGCACACAAACGTTTCCCAGTATCAGCCACTGGATGGCAATCATGAACAGGCCCCTTGATTGCATCGTAGTCCAGGGATAATGGCTGAGCAGAGGTCAGGTAACAATTAACCAAGAATTGAATGTGGGACTTTCTAGTCTGTAAACTTAGCGCTGTAAAGACGGGATCTTATGGAACCATGATAGGATCACTATCTCTGAGCCAGGAAACCTGGGTTGAAGTGCTGCCTGCTCCCGAGATGAGTAATAACATCTCTGATCACGCTGATTCAAAATATCTATTGCATCAGCCTGTTTGATAAAGTAATTTGGACAAGTAACCTCCATAGAACATAGCTGGTGGATGAAGCTACTGGTTGGTTGGAGTTGGAGATTTTATATAGATATGTTGCTCCCCCATTCTGAACAACTTGTAGATAATTACTAAGGATTACTTAGTCCTTCCTGGCATTTTTTCCATGTTCTCCTTCAGTTAAGTGAGAGTGCCTTCAAGGTATAGAACACATTAAATTTAAATTATTGTCAGACAGTTACCTGGATAAATTACACTGTTATGTTGCAAAATGGGGATTATCAATCAATGTTTCCTGCTTGATATAAAGCATTTCAGTAGTACGTTTTCTTCCGGCCATCTTTTACAAAGATGATACATGTAATGTGTCCAATTACTGTCACTAAAACAAGGTTATCCATTAAGATGTGTAAAGTAATACATGTATCCACACCATGGCAAGGTTCAAAGCAAATAAAGGCTGTGTATAATGACTTGAATTCCACTTTGATAAGATAAGCTGTAACATTGCTCCAGTTGACTGCTTCTCTCAGATATAAATTGCATGTGGTAAAGACATTATCCAAGATTTACAATTTTACCTTTCAGGGGTATTTGCATTTAAATGGTGATAGTGCAGATTTGCTTCTTATAAAATAATTATGAAGAAAAGCTGCAGAGTGAACCCAACCTAGTTGTGGGAATGATGGAGACATTGCTGTTCGGTGGTAGAAATCAGGCTGATCAGCAAAAGTGCCATTAACATATTCTAATTATTCCATACATGAATTTCTCAGAACTAATTAGATCTGGGACTCATTAACTGCAAGATGGTTTACGTGTGTAGTCATTTACAAATTCACCAGCAAGATAAACCTCTTGATGGCTTTTTGAATTTTGTTGAAGTTATGCTGGCTATTTTATTACAAAGTTTATAGCGAAATTCTCTTAAGTCAGAGAACCAAAGCTAACTATTTGTTCAATCCTTTCAGGATAAGTTCTTTGTGTGGACGATTACAATATCTTTAACATATTAGAGTCGCACATATGAACAAGGTTATCAGAGTCTAAGATTGAGCCTTTTAATGACAGACTACATTTGCAATCAGCAGCATTGAGCATTTGTGAAATGAAAGGGCATTCCATTTAAAATATTGTTGCTACAATGTTGTGTGCCAAGGCAACTACATCCTCATGCAAATTTGGAGAAAGACTTACATTTATATGTCATGTGTCATAATCACCAGATGTCTTAAAACACTTTACAGTCAATGAAGTACTTTTGAAGTGTAGTCATTGTTGGAATGTAAAATAACAAGTTTCTTAAATTGAATGTTTAAACTTGTTTATGTGCTTTTGTCATTTATTGTCTAGTTTGGCAAACAATAATTCCTTCACAGTCATTTTCCTTTTTCATTTTATGCTGTTATTCAGTGGCAGTGGAAAAACACATCACAGAGTATAAAGGTTATAATTTCTTCTGTTGACTAATGTTGGAGAAAAGGGAGTGTGTGTGCAGTCACATTATTTTTTTGTTTTGCAAATGCCAGAAACCAAAGGAAAATGCACTTAAATGTGCTTCAGCCCTTTCTGTGATGTTGAAGTTAATTTCACTATGATTGAGACATGAGCAGATTGGAGATCATAGACTCTTGCAGAAGTTCTTCTTAATTTAAGAGGCTTCCATGCCTGCATCCATCATATGATCATGTCATTTTCTGGAGTTCCAGTGTTCAGTTACCTAAAGTAAATTTCGAAAGCTAAATTTTTGACAGCAGAAGGTCATTTTACGTCCTCTCAGTGGATACTTTGCCAAGTCCCCACTGAATCCTGTTTGCTTCAATAAGATCACCTTTTATTCTTCTAAATTCAAACAGGTCCAACCTTCTCAAGTTTTTCTGAAATCCCTTTATCCCAGAAATATACCCAATAAACCTTCAATACCAGTATGTTCCTTTCTACATAAGGAGACTACTGTAAGTGGTTTCATGATTGGCTTGTAAAGTCATAGCAGGAATTCCCTACTTTGAAACTCCTTTTGTATATCATGCATGAGCTATCTAACTCTCTCTATACCACGATTCGGAGATGCCGGTGTTGGACTGAGGTGTACAAAGTTAAAAATCACACAACATCAGGTTATAGTCCAACAGGTTTAATTGGAAGCACACTAGCTTTCCTTCACCTGATGAAGGAGTGTCGCTCTGAAAGCTAGTGCTTCCAATTAAACCTGTTGGACTATAACCTGGTGTTGTGTGATTTTTAACTCTCTATACCACAGCAGTCTGTGGTCTACTTGTTACTTTTAATGAATTTGTCGAACACGATTTCCCTTTCTTAAAGCAACGCTGGCTCTGGTTGACTGTATTATGATGCTTGAAATGTCATGTCGCTATTAACAATTGTACAATCACCTAACCTAATAATGGATTCCAGCATTTTCCAAATGACAGAAGCAGAAACTGAAGAGTCTTACAGACAAATCTGGAGAAGCAAAGAGCTACGCTAAATTCAGGTGGCATCAGACAAGCCAACAAAGATAATAAACCAAATACCTGGTTAAAAATAAAGCATCGTAATAACAAATAAGGGTTCACAGATGCAGAAAATGGTGAGACATCTTTAAGAAACTCTACATTTGCAAAAATGTGGGTCACTTCCAGAAGATGCATGGAAATATGACAAAGTTTCAGAACAGTAGAAGCCTTAATTGCGACAGGAGAATTGACATTTCAGGCATAAGACCTTGTGAAGTGCTTATGCCCGAAATGTTGACTCTCCTGCTCCTTGGATGCTGCCTGACTTGCTGTACTTTCTCCAGCACCAAACTTTTTGACTCTGATTTCCAGCATCTGCAGTCCTCAGTTTATCCTCATTTCTGGACACACATAAAGTAGTCTACACAGTAGAATGCCCACCACCTTTAGGAAAGATATCTGCATATGATGGGATTTCTCCCTTAGAGGGGATACTCAGGGCATTCTGTACTCTGTAATCTAGAAGCAACTGAACCTCTTTACTTCAATAGACATCCTAGTGATTTTGTGCTTGAAACAGGTGTTAGATGTCACTATGCTATTATACCAATTTTCCATAGCTGAAAAAACTGAAATTGGAGCCTACAATGGAAGATGTAGAATCACCGTCAGATGCACAAGTTACTCTACATTGCAATACACATAAGAGAGTTGAAAATGTGTATATTATTCACAATCAACCCAATTCACTTTTGAAGCAGCTCATATGTCTTGAGATGGATCTCATCAGAAGAGTTATAGACCAACAACTTCCCAGAGAACAGCTTGTTTAGAAAGAACAGCAGGCCAACACTGGGTCAGCAACAAACTGTTATTGACCCACCAGAAAAGGGGCAACAAGTGGAACACTTCATGGGATTCAACAGAATACAAATAGTTGAAACAATCCAGTGGATTCACTAACATTGACAGAAAAGAGTTGTTTATCATTGTTGACATAAAGGAAATCATGGATTTCACTGAATTGGTGGAAATGTTCAAACTTCTGTCTTCTAAAACAGAATAATGAATGTCACTGAGAGAATTGCAACCTTTCATGGATATGTGATCAAGAATCTGAAGAAGTTGAACAATCACAAAGAGCAATTGAAGACGTCTAACTGATCGAACCTGAATAAGTTGAACAACCTCAAAGGGCAATTGCAGCCTGATCCACAGTTTGAAAGAGTTCAGCTGCATACAACTACATTGGAGCCTCACCAATCTCCAGAAATCTGGGTCATGGTCAAGAAGAAGACTCTGCTTGGCCCAGGCTGAACACTTTAATCAGTGGCTTATCCAAGGAGAATGGCATTTATCCCCATCCCCAGGGATGGAAACTTCTTGTTAACATCTGTCCTGGCCTTCCTGTAAGTTAAAAATCTACATGGGTTGGTGAAACAGTGGAATTTGTGAGTACAAATTGTGATGCAGATTAATCAGGTCATAACAAAAGTAAACCACACATTGTGGTTTACTTCTCAAATGATGAAACTGGAATGTGGAGGTGTTATATTAAATTTGTGTCAAATCTAGATTTGGCTACACTCACAGTACTGAATTTCTGCTCGGTATATTACCAAAAACATATTGAGATACAGGATGATGCAAGAAAAGTATTTTTTATTCATGATATGTGGGCATTGTTGATAAGTCCAATATTTATCACCCATGACTACTTGCTCTTCCGAAGATGGTGATGAGCAGTTTCTTGAGCAGTTGCAATCTCTGTCATGTACAGTACTCCTACAGTGCCGTTGGGTAGAGATGAGATCAGAATTGCAAGATTAATCCTGTTAATAAAGGTTGAACAGGGTGGCTTTGAGAAGAGAGTGCTGAGGGGTGATCTAATAGAGGTCTTCAAAATTATGAAATATTTTGATGGAGCAGACACAGCAAACATGTTTGTACTTGGGTGGAAGGGAAAAACTAGAACCATTTAATATTAGTTAGTCACCAAGGAATCCATCTGGGAGCTCTGAAGAAAAATCGTTACCCAGAGAATGTGTAAATCATTATCCCAGAGAGTAGTTGAGACAAATAGTATATGCTGTAGATGTATTTAAGAGGAACTTAGGCAAGCATATGAGATAGAAGGGGACAGAGGCTTTGTTGACAAAGTTAGATGAGGAAGAATGTCAGCATACTTTAGTGCAGAATAAATATTGACAGAGACTGGTTAGTTCTATAGTTCTAGAAATGGCCCATTTCTCTGTTGCATATTCAATGGAATATGTGAGTCCAATTCCACACAAGTCGATTGACTTCATTGCTTTCTGAAATGTTTAGCAAGTTGTTTAGTTATAGCTAGACAAGCAATAAATTGCCAACCATTACCTAAGAGAGAATTTTAAATGGACTCCATGTGTGGAAAAGATTAATTTATTATTTCAGAGTGAACAAACCAAATGTCTTTCTTAAGGATTTTAAAATCTACCACAAATGGATAATTCATCACTTGTGAGGTGTGTGGCTGTTGCTATGGAGAGTTATAACTATTGAATGCACCTCTCCAGCTAAAAGTGTCAGTACTGTTCCTATAAACTGACAGTATATTAAAACTCAGTTATCTCATTACTCACCAGTCAACAGTTATTTTTTCTGATCATCATTTGGCATTTCAGAGATGGAGGCAGTACATAATTCATTGTTTGCCAGTGTGGGGGAGACAGGGAAAGCAAGAGAGGTGGTTATTGTTCAGAACAAACACAATGACGTAATTTTCATCCTCACAACCTGTAATCTAATCTCATGGAATGAATCATCCACTTTTTGTAGAATATTCTGATTCTCCATCCATTATTTCCAATGGAATGATAATCAGGTGTATTCGACAATAGGTGGGCAAACTCCAGTAGATTTCCAGCAGGGAGTATCAATTGCTTTAGACATTAGGATAGCAGTGTGAATTTACCTTGGTCTATTTTCCTCTGTAGTACTCTCATTGGAAGCTGCATTTATGGCTTTCAATTCTTTTGCTTGTGTAGTCCTTTCTGGTTAATATTCATTTTGGAGGTTTTAGTCAACAGTTAAATTGTAACTGCGAGTCAAAATTACAACCTTTTTCCTCCTTTGTATGGCTGTCAGCTTGGCTGAGAAGCAACATTCTTTTCGCTGATCCCTAAGGTTATGGGTTCAAGTACCCTCCCAGAGTCTTAGGTTAGCACTTCAACACAGTATTGAAGGTGTGCCATCTCGTTAGCCCTGCTGACTTTCCTTCGAGATTATGAAATGTTCACATGTCACTACTGGGGGAGAAAGAATGCTTTCATGGCAAGCATTCATCCCCAACCAATGCTTTTTGGATAGATGAAGAGGTCAGTGACCCCATTATTTTCTTGAAGCAATGAGTAAATTGGCTGCTATGTCTTCCTTAAAAATGAGAATGCCTATATTTTCAAAAGGAACTCATTAACTATAAAGCTCTTTTGAGCAAACAGACAACATGAAAGGCACCCTATTAATGCAAATTCTTCTTCCAAATCACTTGTAGTTGCAAGTTACTATACATCAAAGATATATTCAAATAGTTCAGCCAGTCTTTTTTTTATTTCCCTAGGATTAGGATTGATTTGAAGGGACACATATTGAACACAGAGATTGTTAAACTAAACTTTATTTCAACATAACATCATCTTGTATTTATAAAGTACTTTTAATGTATTAACACATGAACATGAGCTAGGAATGGGTCATCCAGGCACTCCAGTCTCCCTCAGCATTCATTACAACCATTGGGTAGTCTGATTTTTATCCTCATCCACCTTTCTGCCTACCCCATGTTAACCTGTTAACCCCTTGCTTAACAATAATCTTTCTACCTGTGCCTTAAAAATATTCAAGGACTCTGCTCCAACCATCTCGTCTGTTCCAAAGACTCAGGACCCTTTGAAAGAAAATAATTTTACATCATATCTGTTTTAAATGGGTGTCCCCTGACTCTCCAGATTTAGCTTGTCAAGAGCCCTCAGGAACTTATGTTTCAATCAAGGCACTTCTTAATCATTAAACTCACAAATGCAAGCCTACCATGTCTAACTATTTCTATGAATTCAGCTTCCCTATTCCAGCTACAAGTCTGAACAGCCTCCAACTCGGTTATGTCTTTCCTTAAGTAAGATGGTGTACACTACATCAATTGTGGTCTCACCAGTGCCCTGAACTGAAGCACAACCTCCCTACTTTTATGTTCTATTCCCCTCATTATAAATGATAACATTCTGTTAGTTTTTCTAATTACTTACTGTACCTGTATTCTATCATTTTGTGATTCATGCACCAGCACACCTAGATCCCTCTGCATCCGCTACCTGTGTAATCTAAAACTCTACAATAAAACATCTCAAGATACTTCTTGGGGCATTATTCAAAAACAGAGACCCAGCCTTGTCAGGAGATATTATAGGAAGGTGGGCCGAGTATGCAAACTTTTATGGAGGGTATTTCAGACCTTAGAATTGAGGCAGCTGCAAGGACAGCTGGCATTGTTGGGAGAATGGATGGATAAAAGTAAATCATGGATGAGAGGCTGGAATTCGAGAAGAGTACGTATTTTGGAGGCTAGCAGAGCTGAAACAGATTAGAGAGGTGGTGAGGGCCAAGGTTATGGAGGGATTTGAAATTATGGAAGAGATTTGTTAAGTTGAAGTGGCACTGAACTGGGAGCCAGTGGTTGACAATGAGTACTAGAGTGATAGATGAACAGGACTTTGTGGGTGTTTGGATATGGGCAGCAGAGTGTCAGGTTCACTGAGGGTCAAAAGTGGAAGGCTAGTCAGGAATGCAGTAAAAAAATCAAGGTTAGTGAATACTAAGGCATGGAACAGGGTTTCAGAGCAGATGAACTGAAGCATGTGACATTAATAAGGTGTTATAGGCTTTCCCAATGATGCTGCAGATATATGATTGAATGAGTTTCTTGGTATCAAATATGACATAGTTTGTAAACAATGTAGTTCATCCTGAGCTGTTAGAAAGTGGGATTGATGTTAGTGGTTTGGGTGCAGAGGGCACAACAGGGAGTAAAGGCAGTGTCACTTTTGATATTTAATTAGAGGAAATATTTTCTTCTGTTTGCAATACAAGAACATAAACACAGATAAAATGCACCATTGTTATTAATTTGCAATGTCAGTGTTGTGCAAATATTGTCTGCCTCTTCTCTTGCCCCATAAAATTTATCAAAATTATTTTCATTAACTTCACATAAATAAAGGATTTCTTCAGCATTAATTAACTAACTTGTAAAATAGGTTTTAGCCCCAGCAATTAACTGGTCATAGGCACTTCAAAAATGAACATTAAAAGTTAAAAACATGTTCAGAATTGGTCTTCAGAAAGATCAAACAGAGACCAATCTATTTTTCAGCATATGTTCTGATTTTGTACTTGTGATAATACTTCCACTTATTTTGTTTCATTCTCTTTGAAAGGCTTCACCATCATTTTCTATAATCTGCATAATTGCCTCTGCCATGTAGTCTCTAAGTGGAAGGTTTGGGACAGCACAGTGGCTCAGCAGTTAGCACTTCTGCCTCACAGTGACAGGGACTCAAGTTCGATTCCACCCTTGGGTGACTGTGTACATTCTCCCAATGTCTGTGTGCGCTTCCTCCAGATGCTCCAGTTTCCTCCCACAGTCCAAACATGTGCAGGTTAGGTGGATTGGTAATACTAATTGACCCAAGACGGTCAGGGGTATGCAGACTAGATGGATTAGCCATACTGAAAACACAGGGTTACAGGGATAGGATAGGGGATGGATGTGGGTGGGATGTTCTTTGGAGGGTTGGTGTGGATTTGATAGGCTGAATGGCTTCCACACTGTAGGGATTCTATAAACTAATCCATAGGATCATTATCAAAATACAAATGCAATTTAGATTTAATGTTTGGACTCTCTACCATGTTATCTGAAAATTTGTTTCTTCCAAATTGGATACTATTTACTTTGACCTTATCCAAGTGGGTGTCTTTCTCCTGAAATTTCTGAGCAAGGTTAAACAAGCTGGGTGTGCTGTTGGTGCCGGCAGAGATTCTGCAAAGAGGCTGCTGCACATTTCACTCCAATGCTGGCTGTCAGAGAAATGGATAGTGCAGCATCCTGTTTGGGGGCTGTATAAAGTGGGGGGAAGATAGGGCAATGCTCCCTTTTATAGCACCAGCTGTTGCATCCTGTCTGATAAGACTGAAGGTGGGTGAATTAGGGAGGGAAAGAGTGTGCCTGGAATGAAGAGATGGATGAGTAGGTAGTTGGGTAATTAGGTGGTGTCAGTTCAGGTAGTGGATCTACGTGACAGGTGTTTGGGTCAAGTTGAGGGGGGTGTTGTCAGGTGCAGGTTGGTAGTTGAGCTACAGGAGTAGTCATGTCCAATCATGAAGGAGTTTAGTTGAGGGAATAGTTTGGTCTGGTCAGGGAATGGGGCTAGTTGGGTCAGGGGATAGTCAGTCTGGATCATGGGGGATATTTGGGTAGTTGAGGAGAGGTAGTTAGGTCTGATCATATGGGTAGTTGAGTCTCATGAGTTTTGATTTGCAGTTATGCTAGTGATAGATTAGGTTTTAACCTATCTAACGTTTCCTTGGTAAGTATCAATGTAAATATTGTGCAATGTTTTGAAGTCTCCAACTTTAGTTTAGGGTCAGAAACATTTGTGGAGTGTCCCAGGGAACCCAGAATTGCCCATTGAATGTCTGAACTTCCCTGGCAAAATACACATAGGTTCACTTATTAGGACTTCCACATGATCTGGGCACAAATCTTTTTTCGTGCATCCTGTCTCTGAAGATCCTTCTGTGAGGAAGATTTGGGTCATTATGTAAAGACTCTATAAAGAAGGTGTACTGGAGCGAAAATTAGGGCAAAGTCTGATTCATGTATAGATGTGTGATAGGTCTTAACTGTTGCCCTGCTGCAATGTCCCTTGCTACATCAAAACAGGATTCTTAGCTTTTTGTGATACTGTGAAGGTGGCAATATTAAATATATTCTCACATTATGTGAACTGATGCGTGGAATAAAAGATTGATGTGCCAGCTGTCCATTGAATGTTTTGTGAAAGTTTTCATTGATATTCAACTTCTAGCCTAGGGACAATTAGGGACAGGGAATAAATGCAGGCCCAGTCAGGGAAAATAAAATCTCTTCATTAGCAAAAAAAGCTGCAAAATGTTATTGCTGGAGTTTATCTGAGCAAGCACTATGCTTTTTGTTTATTTATTTGGGTCCAAATTAATATATTTTAAAAAAAATTAAAATGAAACCTGCAACAATGCAAAAAATGTTGAAGATACACAATAAATACAGTCAGCAGCTTAATGGAAAGCATTCATGAGCATTTTGGGTAACATTCCTTTCTGTTTTAATTTCAGATTTCTTACAATTATGGCTTTAATTTCTCAGTTGAGATTCTCTCATGACGATTTATAGGTCATATTTGTGCTAAACATTCTTAAAGTTGAAACAAATGCTCTCTCTCTCTGTTCTCTCGTTGGCAGCCTAAACTCTCTGATTCACATAAGTTAATTTGATTGAACATAGACTCCATGGGAAGGATATATCAGACAGACAGATGGATTGAATACATTGAGGTTAATCATTAGTTGGTTTGCAGTTCAGCACAGTCAATATGAATGAAGCAGAAGATGACTACCTCTCCATGTGCGGTTAATCATCCACCCTTTCATCATTGTGCACACGGGAGGAATCCCACAATATCCAATGGAACACACAAAGGTGTAGGGGCAATAAAAAAGTCAAGTACTATTTGGATAAAATCTATGACCATGATATAATCCTCATAAACCTAATGGTATCTGTTGAACTCATCTTCCTCCTACAAGCTCCAGGCTTTTAAAATCCATGCATGCTGTCATCTAATTGCACCTTGATTTAAATTATTTTCTCTTCTACTCGTTTGGATCTTATAAGTGTTCTGCAATATGAATCTGAGCCTTCCCCCTCAAGTCTATTGATTAAAACAAGCTGCAATAATTCTGGCTACAGCATCATCTTACAGTTTCTGAATGGGATCAGCGGAGTAAGACCCACAGCGGCTAAATCTGTCTTGATTTGGTGTGCCAAAAGGGCGATAATGGATCAGTGGGTATGAGGCTGCTCACATTAATTTCACTCGTCTCAGAAGTAGAAGCAAGAACTTCCATTTCTATAATGCCGTTCATAACCTTAGGATGTCCTAAAGCACTTTTATAGCCCATCAGATTTTTAAATCTCTTTTTTCTACCAATTGCAAAAAATCCTATAAACTTAGCTGTCAGAGTTGGATTCAAGCCGCAGGAGTGAAACTCAAATGATGCCACTCAAATAATTTGTTGGTAAGTGGATTTAAGGTAAATATATATATATTTATCTTGTTGACCCTTTTTTTGATTCAAATATGCTATAAACAGGCTAATTAAGTTTGCAGTTATAAGGGACCATATTAACATTCATGTGATACTCTTTTCACAGCTTTGGACAGAAAATGTCTACATAAATTTTCATTATATTAATAACTAGCTCAGAAAAAAGGGGTTAATTGTTTTACAGACACAAGCTAAAAATATCATCAGCTAAATATGGTCCAAAACTAAATCCGCCTGCTGCACAGTCCTGCATCGATATACAATATGACAATACAGATGCTATTCTGGTCCTTGAGTCAACATCTGTAATTAAAGCCTGACCCTTTTGAGTGGAGCATTAAAATGCATGTGCTTTTTGCCATGATAACAGAAGAAGCATTTTTGTTTTCTTATCAAGACATTGTATTAGTCTGTGGATTAGTGTAAGAGCAAAATATTTTCCAATCACAGAAACAACCTGAACGAGTGGACAATTACAACAAATTATGAACTACACAAATATCTAAATAAAAGGTGCTCATAATCCTTCTCCTAAGACCTGTTTGCGATTTCATTTAAAAAAAAAAAAATTATTTTTACTTCATTATTGCCCGATTTAACGATTGGGTATTTAGATTGGAGGGGTAGAGATGGAAGAGTATCTCCAGACTGAACCATGATACTCAGGGAACAAAACAGATGGATGCAAACTATTTGTTTTCAATAACATTTTGTACACTTCAGTGCAGTAGCTTTAATTGGCTTATTGTCCAGGGGAAATCAATCACATTTTTATAAAAACTGGAACTTTTAGCTTCTTTATTATTCCAGAACTGTAGTTTGTCCTTTTTTTAAATGTAAGAATTCATTTTGGGAACAGGAGAAAGCAGCTTTGCATTCAGTAAGGTCATGACTGATGTGATTGTGGTCTTAGATTTGCTTCCTGCTCCCCATTACCCTTGATATATTTGCAATTGCAAAACCTGTTTAACCCAGCCTTGGATATATTAATTGACCCAACCTTTACTGCTGAATGGGGGAGACAATTCAACAGATTAAAGATTCCCAATCAAAAGAAAAGCAGAGGGTGCCGTTAAGTGATGCTTAATTTGATTAAGTGTCTCACTTGACCCATGCATGGGAAAGCCTCCCAGTTCCATAAAATTGTGATGGGGCCATAAAGGCTGGCACCCAATTTTGTGTCTCCCCCTGCCAACCCAGTCGGATAGCCATCGCATCAAAATCTTTATGTCTTTCCTACTTTTGTATCATCAGCACATTAAACAACAACACAATCTGACCGTTCACACGCATAGTTATAAGTAAGGATGGTAAAATTATGGAGACTCTGGTACCGATCACTTGACATTCCATTAGTTACAATTTGCTAACCTGAATGGAAGCCATTTACTGACACTCTCTGTTGCCTGTTAGTTGCCAATCCTCTATTCATGCTAATTTTCCACCCTCAAAACTTGTAAGATCCTTTCTGGGTCACCGTATCCAATGCCTTTTTGGAAACCCAAATGTACTACTTTCTTTTATTGGTCAGAGTATTGAGTACAGGAGTTGGGAGGTCATGTTGTGGCTGTACAGGACATTGGTTAGGCCACTGTTGGAATATTGCGTGCAATTCTGGTCTCCTTCCTATCGGAAAGATTTTGTGAACCTTGAAAGGGTTCAGAAAAGATTTACAAGGATGTTGCCAGGGTTGGAGGATTTGAGCTAGAGGGAGAAGCTGCACAGGCTGGGCTGTTTTCCCTGGAGTGTCAGAGACTGAGGGGTGACCTTATAGAGGTTTACAAAATTATGAGGGGCATGCATAGAGTAAATAGACAAAGTCTTTTCCCTGGGGCAGGGGAGTCCAGAACGAGAGGGCATAGGTTTAGGGTGAGAGGGGAAAGATATAAAAGAGACCTAAGGGGCAATTTTTTCACACAGAGGGTGGTACATGTATGGAATGAGCTGCCAGAGGAAATGGTGGAGGCTGGCACACTTGCAACATTTAAGAGGCATTTGGATGGTATATGAATAGGAAGGTTTTGGAGGGATATGGGCTGGGTGCTGTCAGGTGGGACTAGACTGGGTTGGGATATCTGGTCATTATGGATGGGTTGGACTGAAGGCTGTACATCTCTATGACTCTATGACTATTTACTGGCTCCCCTTTACCTGTCCTGCTTGTTATATCCTTGAAGAATTCTGACATGTCCAACGCAGGAGGGTTGAACTGCCTCATCTCTTAGTTTCAATCCTGTGTTGATTCCAACAGAATTTGAATTTAAAAGGGAGGTCATATTTTTAATTCAGTCAATATTTATTTCACTTGGTACAAAACTAGTGTAAGATCTTAGTCAGTCAGATTCCTTAAATTAACATGGAAATAGTTTAGTTTCTAAAGCTTATTCAGACAAAGGCACAGAAATAATTAACAAAATGTTTGACATAGACAAATACATCAAACAATCACTCATGCAAGTACAACACACAGATAAGCATATAAATTAAACAATAAATTTTGGCAGAGTATCAGACCTTTTATAAAAAAACTTGAGTAAGTAATAGGTAAAGCCTGAAAAGAAAATTGTTTATTTGTTGTCCAGAGGACTTTTACAGTGGAAGGGACTCTTTGGACAATACTGTGGCTTTCTCACAGGAACAGTCATTCTGAAGTTATAACTGGGAGAAGCTCTTGGAGACAATGGCATTGATTCGGGATTCCCCCTTAAGAATATTCAGTGTGATGCAATGAAGTCTTATGGACGTTCAAATCACAGATAGCTCAGCTTCAGCGACAGAAATTTCAAACAAAGACAGATAGGGATAAGGCTGTTGTCCCTTTCATCCTGAGGTAGTCTTTCTGACTGTTAGCTCAAAATCTGCAGATGTTATTTAAATCAAGAGCTGGGTTGTGTGAACATTCTTTGACTGCTTCCCTGTTTCTGCTTCTCTTAAAAAGCATCCTGTGTCTTGCATAAATGCTATGAAAATGTTATGATTCAGCTGCCGCCGAGTTCTTTAAAAGTATTCTTTTTCAAAAGGTTCAACCAGCAATGGCATTATAAATTAATATTTTAGTTAACACACTGGCTAAACAGTTATACTAAATTGTCAAAAATGTTGGCTCTTCTTAATTTACTCTGATTCAGTAAATGTCCTATTCCTTACTTTAAAAAATAATTCCAACATTTTCCCCGAGGACAAATGCTGGGCAAATTAGCCAATAGTTTCCTAGTTCTGTCTTTTCCCTTTCTTAAATACAGGAGTTGCATTTGCAGTTTTTCTATCCTCTGTCAACTTTACAGAGTGTGGGTATTTTGTAAAATTTCAGCAATTCATCCTTGTCACTGCCTTGCATCCGAGTTGAAAACTTCATCAATGTTGATCTTTGTACGTTACTAGTTTGTAGTAATTCACTTCCTCACTTTGCTGTTGTTTAATTTGGCAAGCTTGTGAATTAAAATTGTCTAATTTCTTACTGTTTACCTAAAGTTCTATCATTTGCAATATTTTCATAAGAAAAACCAAATTCATTGCAAGAGAGTCATACCAGTTGTGAGTGAGTTAACAAGGATGTCATCCAAAGTGAGGCTGAATACTCTTGGTATAATCAGCAGGTGTCAGGAAGTTCTTGTCTGTGTGATATGTGAGATCATTAATATTCTTAGAAACAGGCAGATGCATAAGAGAGTCATCTTGTCGGAACAATTAAATGGGCAATTAAAATAATGCTTAGATCACTGTGCCAGAATAGTGGTCAAAATTTCCAATAAAGACAAGGTTAATCTTGGTTTAAGTTGCCTGAACAAGGACAACTTCTCAACTGGGACAAACGAGGAACTCAGAAACTCCTCAAAGTGGTAACAGTTTCAGAGGTGCTCAATTATGTTTTCTGACAAGTCAAAAATAACATTTCCTAACTGCATGTTGCCAGATGGCATGGCATCAGCTTTTTGCGATGCAAGTGCATTTATGTAATAGGAAGGCATCCAAAAGATACTTGTTCACCAATTCAATCAGCCCCATGTAGTCTCTCAAATGAATTGAAGGTTAACTGTTAATTCTCACCAAGGCTGTAGGATACTGAAATGATCTTACACCCAAATCATAGAATCCCGACAGTATGGAAGTGGGCCATTTGGCCCATCAAATCCACACCACCCTTCTGAAGAACATCCCACCCAGTCCCCTCAACTCCTTCCCCCACCATATCGATGTAACCCCTCATTTCCCATGACTAACCCACCTAGCATGTGCATCCTTGGACACATGGGCCAATTGAATTAACCTACACATCTTTGAACTGTGAGAGGAAACTGGAGCATTCAAAGGAAACCTGTGCAGATACAGGGAGAAAGTGCAAACTCCACACAGCCAGTTGCCGGAGGCTGGAATTAAACCCAGGTCCCTGGAGCTGTGAGGCTGCAGTATTAACAACTAAGCCAACCTTGCCGCTAAATACGTGAAAATGAAGTGATAGAAAATAAAATATTGCCGCACCCTGAATGTTTTGTGCTTTTTCAGTGGAAGTGGGTCCATGACATTAAAGTAAGTTAAAATCATAATTGCGGTTGAAAAATGAGTTGCTCTCCATATACCCTGCTTCTTGAGAACCACTGGAAAGAAGCGAAAAGAATTGTCATTCAACACCATAAACTTAGAGTCATAGAGGTGTACAGCACGGAAACAGACCCTTTGGTCCAACTCGTCCATGCCGACCAGATATCCGAACTTAATCTAGTCCCAAATGCCAGCACTTGACTCATATCCCTCTAAACTCTTCCTTTTCATATACCCACCCAGATGCCTTTGAAATATTATAATTGTACGAGCCTCTACCACTTCCTCTGACAGCTCATTCCATACACACACCACCGTCTGCATGAAAATGTTGCCCGGCAGGTCCCTTTTCAATTTTCCCCTCTCACCCTAAACCTATGCCCTCTAGTTCTGGACTGCCCCACCCCAGGGAAAAGACCTTTTCTATTTATTTTATCCATCCCCCTCATGATTTTATAAACCTCTATAAGGTCACCCCTCAGCCTCCGATGCTCCAGGGAAAACAGTCCCAGTCTACTCAACCTCTCCATGTAGCTCATATCCTCCAACCCTGGGAACATCCTTGCAAATCTTTTCTGAACCCTATCAAGTTTCACAACATCCTTCTGATTGGAAGGAGACCTGAAATACATGCAATATTTCAAAAGTGGCCTAACCAATGTCCTGTCCAGCTGCAACATGACCTCCCAACTCCTATACTCAATACTCTGACCAATAAAGGAAAGCATACCAAATGCTTTCTTCACTATCATATCTATGTGCAACTCCACTTTCAAGGAACGATGAACCTGCACTCCAAGATCTCTTTGTTCAGCAACACTCCCCAGGGCCTCACCATTAAGTGTATAAGTCCTGCTCTGATTTGCCTTTCCAAAATGCAGCACCTCATATTTATCTAAATTATACTCCATCAGCCTCTCCTCATCCCATTGGCCCATCTGCTCAAGATCCCGTTGTACTCTGAGGTAACCCCCTTCTCTATCCACTCCACCTCCAATTTTGGTGTCATCTGCAAACCTATTAAATCTACCTCCTATGTTCACATCCAGTCATGTATATAAATGATGAAAAGTAATGGATCCAGTGCCAATCCTTGTGGCACTCCACTGGTCACAGGCCTCCAGTCTGAGAAGCAACCCTCCACCATCATTCTCTGTCTTCTAACTTCAAGCCAGTTCTGTGTACAAATGACTAGTTCTCTCTATATTCCATAAGATCTAACCTTGCTAACCTGTCTACCATGAGGAACCTTGTCGAACGTCTTACTGAAGTTCATATAGATAACATCCACCGTTCTGCCCTCATCAATCCTCTTCGTTACTTCTTCAAAACATTCAATCAGGTTTGTGAGACATGACTTCCCATACAAAGCCATGCTGACTATCCCTAATCAGGCCTTGCCTTTCCAAATACATGTAAATCCTATCCCTCAGGATTCCCTCCAACAACTTGCCCACCACTGATGTCGTGTTCACCCGTCTATAGTTCCCTGTCTTTTCCTTACCACCTTTCCTAAATAGTGGCAACATGTTAGCCAACCCCCAGTCTTCCAGCACCTCACCTGTGATTATCCATGATACAAATATCTCAGCAAGGGGTCCAGCAATCACTCCCCTAGCTTCCCACAGATTTCCAGGGTACACCTGACCAGGTCCTGGGAATTTACCCACCTTTATGCATTTCAAGATATCCAGCACTTCCTCCTCTGTAATATGGACATTTTTCAAGATGTCACCATCTATTTCCCCACATTCTTTTCTTCTATGTTCTTCTCCACAGTAAATACTGATGCAAAATACTCATTTAGTATCTCCCCCTTCTCCTTCGGCTCCACACAAAGGTTGCCTTGTTGATCTTTAATGGGCCCTATTCTCTTTCTGGTCACAGTTTTGTCCTTAATGTATTTATAAAATCCCTTTGGATGCTCCTTAACCCTATTTGCCAAAGCTATCTCATGTCACCTTTTTGCTCTCCTGCTTTCCCTCTTAAGTATACTCCTACTGCCTTTAGACTCATATGAGGATTCACTCAATTTCTGCTGTCAATATCTGACATATGCCTCCTTTTTCTTAAACAAAACCTCAATTTCTCTCAATTTCCAGTATTCCCTACACCTTCCCTACACTTTCCTTTTACCCTAACAGGAATATATTGTCTCTGGACTCTCATCTCATTTTTGAAGGCTTCCCATTTTCCAGCCGTCCATGTACCCGCGAAGATCTGCCCCCAATCAGCTTTTGAAAGTTCTTGCCTAATACCATGAAAATTGGCCTTCCTCCAATTTAGAACTTCAACTTTTAGATCCAGTCTGTCCTTTTCAATCACTGTTTTAAATAGAATTATGGTCGCTGGCCCCAAAGTGCTTCCCTGCTGACACCTCAGTCACTTGCCCTGCCTGATTTCCCAAGAGTAGGACAAGTTTTGCAACTACTCTTGTCAGTACATCAACATAATGAATCAGAAAATTTTCTTGTACACACTTAACAAACTCCTCACCATCTAAACCCTTAACATTATGGCAGTTTCTCAAGATATAATTTTATCTCGTACTTACCACTTCTGTTTTTTAATGGTGCAAGATGGAACATTCTTAGTATGCAGAACAATTCCGTAACTTCTGACAAATTTTTGGATGAGTTTATTTTGCTATGGAAAAGCTTTGCTATGTGAAGTCTACATGCACCAAGTAGCAATTGAACAAATTTGCAATCTGAGCAGAATTACTGGGTCCCAAAGATTTGCTTAACCACAAATAATGTTTTCCCAATTGGTGGCAGACTTTGATGTGACACATTGTGTGCTGGAACCTCCTAACAGTGACCCAGAGCTGTTGAATTTTACAGAATCGCAATAATGGCAAGTTTCAATTACTAGAGGAAAGAGACCTCACACTGTGTAGCAGAATCTTATTTCTAAACTCAAAAGATAGTTCCAGAAGAAAGTGTTCTTTTGTAGAAAGTACTACGTGATAGATTTTGAATTAAGTGAATAGCTTTTATATGAAACAAAGCTATAGGAATCAAGATGGAACATGTACCAATTAAGAAACAGGAAGCATTGGTGAGGGAATTACAAGTTAATTGAGGAAACGTAGATCATAAATAAGTGACAAATGAAATTACAATTGCAGAGGTGAATTGAGAATCATTGCATCATATATCATAGTCTGATTAGTCCCATTCATGTATTCTTTCCCAAAGTCCTCAGTCACGCTGTTTCTTTTTGTTGTATATATTCAATTCATTTTCCAAAATTCACATTGAATCTTCTCCCCTCACCTTTAGAGACGTTGCATTGCAGAACATTGCTGCAGCATTTGGTGTAGCAAACAATTAATATCATTTACCCTTTTCTCGCCTGCTTTACTTGCCAGTTTCATTGAATCTGTGCCTCTAGTTATCAACCCTGTTGATAAAGGAAAGTGTCTCTCTTGATGGCAGTCCATCAAAACCCTTCATATTTTTGAACACCTGCCTTAACCTTCTGCACTCTAAGGAGAACATTTCTGTCTTTCTTAGCCTCTCTGCATAAGTTCCTTATCTTTGGTACACTTCTACTAAATCTGTTGTGCACCCTCCATTAGATAAGGGCTTTGGAAGTGGAATCAATGCTCTAAGTGAGGTTGAGAGCACAACTTTTAGAGTTGCAAGATCCAAGGTAGTAATGGCAGCCATGGAGTTTGGATCCGTTTTGAAAGTCATACTTCAATATTATGAGTCTCTTGCTGTCAGAGGTCTCACCGAGGGGTCACAACAATTTGCAAGGCTTGAAATGGGGTCACATTGGTACCAATTTTGGGTACCATTGCTCTGACATCCTTCTGTAAGCATGGCACCCAGAACTGGTCACAATATTTTAGATCAGGCTTGATAAACTTTGAATGGGTCTTGGCTGCAGGGCTGAATGATATGACTATAAGATATAGGAGCAGAATTAGACCATTTGGCCCATCGAATCAGCTTAGACATTTGATCATGGCTGATTTGGTAAAGGAATTAAAATAAATCTGAGGATATATTACAACAATAAAAGATATGACTGAAAGGCTGTAGTAAAGATTTATGATGCAACTTATGCTGCAGGACTACAAATGCTGGCTGGTTATCAGCTCCAAATGCAAGCACAGACTGTAATATAAATGGCTAAGAACCAACTAAGGTCAGGATCTAGGACAACTCATGTTATTCAACGTTTTCCTGACCTGAACAAACCTAAGAGATTTACATTGGGTTTGCTACTGGTCGATTAATACACACGTCTTCGCAATAAAATGTTGCAAAGACCCAACTGTTGACAATAAAAAGACAGCTTTAGATGCACTATCACCCAATAAACCAAAAGGCAGACTTGTGTCCAAAAGATACACAGAGAGACAAGGCTTACTTTAAATTCTGAGGAAATGAGCTGTGAAACAATGATTAAACTTTTTGGCCAGAAAGAGGAAGTTCATTGAAGCATTTAGAATGTAATAATTAAATGATACAGATAAGGTAAACTTAGCTTATTACTTGAAAGGAAGCCAGGAAATAGGATCTGAGAATTTGAATGGAAATCAAAAGATGCTATTTTTGTGATAGAATTTTGAGAAAATAAGTCTTCACTATTTAAGGAGTAATAATTGTTTAGATAAGTTAGAGATGAAGGTATTGGAGGCTGGTTTAAGTACAGTTTGATGCGCTGGCAGGAGTGTTAGCATGTGATTGAGGTTACACCTTCGATTTTAACTTATGTATGGATAAGTCAGACAATGTCAAATATTCACTTAATTTTCCTTGACATCACCTATTTTTTCAATGGTATTGATTTGTTGATGAGTTCTGTGCAGACATATTAGAAGCGCATAAAGACATTGGAGACAGCAATTTCCTACAATGATCCATGGAAGAGGAACTTCAGTTGTGAAGATACAATGGAGTTGTTATGATTCTTTCTCTTGGAGAATAGAAAGCTCGGAAGAGATGTGATACAAGTGTCCAAAATCATAAAAAACCTCGACAGAGTAGATACAGAGAAACTGTTCACAAAGGATCACAAAATGAGGACTGACATTTCAAATAATGGACAAAGGAAATAAAAAGTACATGAGAAAAAGCTTTTTCAAGTAGTGAGTAAGTACAGTCTGAAATGCACTGCTTGAGAATATAATAATTTTCTTTTGTATTCATTCATTGGATGTGGGCATCATTGGTTCTGCCAGTATTTATTGCCTGTCTGTTGAGAAGTTAGTGGTGAACTACCTTGTTGATTTGCTGCAGTCTATTAATGTAGATGTTCTTGCAATGCTGTTGGGGAAAGAATTCCAGGATTTGGCCGAGTGACCCAGAAGGAGCAGCGAGTTTTTACCTTACCTAATTGCTTGGAGGGGATAGAGTCATAGAGTCATAGAGATATACAGCATGGAAACAGACCCTTTGGTCCAACTCGTCTTTGCCTACCAGATATCCTAAATAAATCTAGTCCCATTTGCCAGCATTTGGCCCATATCTCTCTAATCCCTTTGCATTCATTACCCATCCAAATGCCTTTTAACTGTTTTAATTGTACCAGTCTCCACCACTTCCTCTTTGGAAAAAAAAATGCAGATGTTGGAATCCAAGGTGGACAAGCAGAAAATTGGAAGACTACAGTAAGCAGGCAGCATCAGGAGGTGGAGAAGTCAATGTTTAGGCTGTGGACCTTCTTTAGGACTGAAGAAACATTGGCACACCTGAAACATTAACTTCTCTACCTCCTGATACTGCCTGGCTTGCTGTGTTCTTCCAGCCTCCGGCTTATCCACCACTTCCTTTGGCAGGTCATTCCATGCACGCACCAAACTCTGTATGAAAAGGTACCTCCTTAGATCCCTTTTAAATCTTTCCTCTCCCATCTTAAACCTATACCCTCTAGTTTTGGACGCCCCCAACGCTGGGAAAAGACCTTGTCTATTTACTGTATCCTTGCCCCTCATTATTTTATGAACTTCCATAAGGTCACCCCTCAGTCTCTGATGATCCAGGAAAAATTGCCCCAGTCTATTTAGCCTCTCCCTTTAGCTCAAATCTTCCAACACTTGTAAATATTTTCTGAACCCTTTCAAGTTTCACAACAGGGAGACCAGAATTGCAGTCAGTATTCCAAAAATGGCCTAACCAATGTCCTGTACAGTCACAATATGACGTCCCAACTTCTAAACTCAATGCACTGATCAATAAAGGCAAGCATACCAAACACCTTCTTCACTGTCCTATCTACCTGCGACTCTACTTCCAAGGAGCTACGAACCTGCACTCCAAGGTGTCTTTGTTCAGCAACACTCCCAGGACCTTACCATAAAGTGTATAAGTCCTGCCCTGATTTGCTTTTCTAGAATGCAGCACTCACGTTTATTTAAATTAAACTCAATCCTCCAACTGTTACATCTTGCAAGTAGTGGTGTTCCTTGTATCTGTCTTCAGGTTTGATCTATGGTTGCAATGATCTATGATTCTGAATAAAGTAATTAGTCACCATTTAATACCTCTCACAGATGGGCGTTGTTCACATGTGAAACACTGGCAATGAGACAGTCAGCACACAGCCCAGCATTGGGCAGGAAAGAACATCTTATGTTTTCCCAATGTACATTGATGAACACTTCCTAATGCCCTGTCTAATTTTCCTCTATCCAATCCTAAGGAGTGGAGAACATTGGCCATATATATTTTTATTGCACTTCAGTACTGCTCAGCTATCTTAGCACAGCCTAGAGTTCATACCTGATAAATTCATACACAGCAAGCTTTATCTACACACTGGATAAACTCAGTGAGCTGTTCCAAAAACCTCTCCCAAAAAACCCTTAATTCTATTGACTGAACAAGCCTCAGAATTTTGTGATAGCATGGAGTTTATTTCTGTTCAGGTTGAAAATTGCACCCTTTCCCTTCAAAAGGCTGCAAGATTCCGTATGGATACCTGTTTCCGTATGGATACCTGAGCAGATAACATGTGGCCTAAAATTCCTTTTGTTACTGTTGTAGTGATGAAGTCAATCCCTTCCAACCTAAGGGGTTAAGGATAATTCTCAAATAATGCAGAATAGAACCTTAGTTCATTAAAGTTCATTTACAAATGCTTTCCAGTCTAATTTTAGATCTGTTTGTTTCCTTTCACAAGACCTTTAAATATTCATCTACTTTAAGTTGACTTCAAAATAAGTGAAATGAAACACAAATCATTGGTGATATTATTAAGAAAAGAGAAATAACATACCTATTCTTCCGCCATTTATTCCCTTCATTGAAAAAAAAAACAAATCTTAATTAATGTTTTGCAGGTTGCTTTTTAAGTAACTGCCCAGGCTACAAAACATTAGGATATCAGAAGTTGCAGTACATGATTCCCCTGTTATTTGGTCATGTCAAGAATAAAATAAGTGAAAGGATTAATTTTCAGTGAGAGAGGAGGAGAGTGTTTAAATTTTATGGCACTTTGTCTTTTCTTGCTGCTAATCTGTTTACCAAAATGTATATTTCATGATCATATTGAGAGACTCAGAACCAAGCTGTCAGAAATCCTCTTTGATTTTTTTAATGAGAACTCAAGGCTTCAACTGTTTAGATTATTTTGTATTGTATAGGGTAATGGTTCTAAAGAGGTCAACGTTCATATTACATTAACTCCACCAGTTCTACACATCCACACAGTCAGTGGGTGAAGACAAGTTCTAATCCAGTTTTGGTAGGGAGAAGCTACATACATACCAACTCCTACTAATTTTGTCTGACTGAATGGAGTTGTACTTATTGGCTATCATGCACTAAACCTTTTTGTTATCTAAAACCAGTGCCTTTATGATTCTGTATGGTAGTATATCCTTGGCACTAATCTCTCGATTGACCCAACACGAAACGAATGTGGATATGTGGCACCGAACTTGCTCTCAGTCAAACAACCCTTACCCAATATCACATACTTGTAACGTTTACAAAAAAAAAACCCATAAGATTCCAACAGTTGGTCATGTGTGAAAACATTCACATGGTTGCAGCAGTGTGGATCCAAACCTAATACAAGGATGAAATGTTATTAAGCCCCAGAAATAAAGGAAATATTTCAAAGCAGTAAGTTTAACTCTTTACATCTTCAAAAAGAGTCAGACAAAGGAAAGATGGCAATAACTGTGGAAGCAGTAAAAGACAAGCTTGACACTCAAAAGCCAAAGTTTCATTCTGGGAGTTGATAAGAAACACTAGGGCTGAAGTGTTGGGTAGAAAAAAGAAAGTCCAACCACACTTGCAGGCGCAAGGACTAAATGGAAGCTGGAGGGGTAAAATTAGAGACTCTTAAGGGAAAAGTGAATATCTTTAGGAAATGCAGCACAGAGATCAGAAAGAGAAAGCAAGGGAGTGCAAAAAAGACTTCTCACCTCCAGAAATGAACATCGCCACCACAGGTGCAGTTACAAGGAATAATGAAATACTCAGAAATTAAATATAGGAAGGGGTGACAGAACTGGGATGCCTTTGCATTTATTTAAGCTAAAATGAACAAATGTTTAGAAATCTAATGCTGTATCTGGTAGAAGAAGGAAAGTCAGGAAAAATTAAAGATTAAAAATGACCGGGAATTAGTAGTTTAGCCAAATATTTGAAGGAAAGATTAATAAATGCTGCAGAGAATTTTATTTAAATATTTGTGTGGAAAAAGAAGTGCTTGGTGTTATTGACCTTGAAAGGTGGGAAAATGTCAGTTTTACCCAGGGTAAAGTAGAAAACTCCACCCTGGGTGGAGTAGGTAGGAAATTCTTTGAAGAAGTGGGGAGCTACCATTTTGATTGTTAATAAAATTAGATACATCCTGAAAAAGGCGAGAAAATCCAGAAAGCAGTGCAGAGATACAGTACGACAAAGAAACAGGTTTTCTAAGCCTGAACATAGTAAATCACATTGAAGAATTTGAAATGATGTTAAAGCAATTCAGTGTTTAAAAACAGAGTGACTAACAAAGAAACTGGCGGTCAGAGTTCTATAGTCAAGTTGTGTTGGAAGTAGAAACTAGAAAGACTCACAGAAAACTCCTGAAGGTCAATATTATTTCAAGGACATCCAAATCCATTAATTTGATAAGGTAAGAGCACTCTTAAAAGGCTCATGAGAAGACTGCACAGAGAAAAGAGTTTGAGAATGTAGTGCTGGAAAAGCACAGCAGGTCAGACAGCAACTGAGGAGCAGGAGAATCAACGTTTCGGGCATAAGTCTTTCATCTGCTCTTCTGATGTTGCCTGACCTGTTGTGCTTTTCCAGCGCCAAATTCTTGACTTTGATCTCCATATCTTCAGTCCTCATTTTTTCCTGCACAGAGAAAAGCCAAACATGTGGGACATCACAGACTCAGACACTATGCAGCCACACTAAGCAATGTGCAGAGGTAAGCTACAGGGAGAAAGTGGGCACTGCAGATGCTGGCGATCAGAGTCGAGATTGTGGCACTGGAAAAGCACAACAGATCAGGCAGCATCCAAAGAGCAGGAGACTCAACATTTCAGGCAAGAGCCCTTCATCAGGAATGAGGTTGTGAGTCGAGGGGGTAGTAAGATAAATGGGAGGTGGGTGGGGCTGGGGAGGAAGGTAGCTGAGAGTGCAAGAGATAGATGGAGGTGGGGGTAATGGTGATAGGTTGGAGAGGAGGGTGGGAAGAAAGTTGGGCAGGTAGGACAGGTCTTGAGGGCAGTGCTGAGTTGGAAGGTTGGAACTGGGGTAAGGTGGGAGGAGGGGAAATGAGGAAACTGGTGAAATCCACATTGATGCTGTTGGTCCCAAGGCAAAAGATGAGGTGTTCTTCCTCCAGGCATCTGGTGGTTAGGGAGTTGCGATAGAGGAGTCCCAGGACCTGCATGTCCTTGGCGGAGTGTGAGAGAGAGTTGAAGTGTTCAGTCACGGGGTAGTGGGGTTGGTTGGTGTGGGTGTCCCAGAGACGTTCCCTGAGCACTCTGCGAGTAGGTGTCCTGCCTCCTCAATGTAGAGGAGACCGCATCGGGAGCAATGGATACAGTAAATGACATGTGTGGAAGTGCAGGTAAAATTCTGATGGGTGTAGAAAGCTCCATTGGGGCCTTGGATGGAGGTAAGGGGGGGTGGGGCGAGGTGTGTTTTGCAATTCCTGCAGTGACAGGGGAAGGTGCCAGGAGGGGAGGGTGGGTTGGTGGGGGGCATGGACCTGACAAGGAAGTCGCAGAAGGAATGGTCTTTACGGAAAGAGGACAGGGGTGAGGAGGGAAATATATCTCCGGTGGTGGGGTCCGTTTGTGGGTGGCAAAAATGACAGAGGATGATGCAATGTATACAGAGGTTGCTGGGGTGGATGGTGAGGACTGGTTCTGTCCTTGTTGCAGTTGGAGGGGTGGGGTTCGAGGTGCAAGAAGCGGATGAGATGTGCTGGAGGGCATCATCAGCCACATGGGAGGGGAAATTGCGGTCTTTGAAAAAGGAGGCCGTCTGCTGTGTTCTGTGGTGGAAATGGTCCTCCTGGGAGCAGTTGCAGCGGGGACAGAGCAATTGGGAATAAGGGATAACAGTTTTACAGGAGGCAGGGTGGGAAGAGTTATAGTCCAGGTAGCTGTGGGAATGGGTGGGTTTGTAGAAGATGTCCATGTTGAGTCGGTCACCATTGATGGAGATGGACAGGTCCAGGAATGGTAGGGAGGTATCAGAGATGGTCCACGTGAACATAAGGTTAGGGTGGAATGTGTTGGTGAAGTTGATGAACTGTTCAGCCTCCTTGTGGGAGCACAAGATTGTGCCGATACAGTCATCAATGTAACGGAGGAAAAGGTGGGGAATGGTGCCAGTGTAGCTACAGAAGATGAAATGTTCCATGTACCTGACAAACAGACAGGCATAGCTGGGGCCCATGTGGGTGCCCTGGATACTCCTTTCATCTGGCAGAAGTGGGAGGATTCAAAGGAGAAATTATCGAGTGTGAGGACCAGTTCAGCCAAACAAATGAGAATGGCAATGGGGGGGGGGGGGCTATTGGTGGGGACACCAGGAGAGGAAGAAATGGAGGACTTGAAGGCCTTTGTCATGGTCAATGGATGTGTACAGGGACTAGATGTCCATGGTGAAGATGAGGTGTTGGGAGCTGGTGAAATGAAAGTTTTGGAGGTGGTGGAGGGCGGGGGTGGTGTCCCGAACATATGTGGGGAGTTCCTGGACCAGGGGGGATAGGACAGTTTCAAGGTAAATGGAGATGAGTTTGGTGGGACAGGAACAGGTTGAGACAATGGGTCGACCGGGGCAGTCAGGTTTGTGAATCTTCAGTAAGGAGGCAGAAGCGGGCAGTGTGGGGTTCCCGAACTATGAGCTCGGAAGCTGTGGGTGGGAAATCCACTGAGATGATGAGGTTGTGTACGGTCTGGGAGATGATAGTTTGGTGATGGGATGTGAAGTCATGGTCAAGAGGACAGGAGGAGGAGGTGTCTCCAAGTTGGAGCCTGGCTAACTCGAAGTAAGTTACAGTTTCAGTACAGCATAAGTAATGATGGCCACACAGATAGAAGAGCTTACACAATAATTCACCATGAGCATTAGAAAAATTAATATGCATTTGGTGAGATCACTCCATTGGAAAAGCTATCTGAGGCTTTCCTAGGGGAACTACGAAATCCAGGTGAGCTGGAAGGGACAAAATTGTCTACATCATTGGACATCCTGTGTTTCAATTTGATACAGGAGCAAGATTTACTTTCCTATCAGAACAGTTACTATGGCTGAAAATGCTAACGTTATTGCCTTCAGCTATAAAACTAAATAGTGCAGGTGGAATAACAGTCAAGGGAACGGGAATTCTACAAAGTTACATTACAATGCAACACCCAATAAGGGAGTTAAAAAAGAATCAACCAACTTCACTTTTAAGCAACTTGAATGTCATCAGATGATGATGAGGAGTTTAAAAACCCTCCAGAGTACAAGTGGTCCAGAAGCAAGCAATTATTCAAACAGTAATATAAAAAAAATTGACCAATCCATCAAGATACAATCAGTAGAATATGTAATTGTGCTTCCAGGATGCATGTTGAACCCAACAGCCCATTGAGATAATTTATATTGGCATAATATTATCAAAAAAGAGGAAGTCACATTCTTCACAGGACTAATATTCAAGCCTATGTCTTCTAAAAGGGAACTTAGTGTCAGAGATGGTGCTGAGTGAACAGTGATCTTTCAGCAGCTCTACTGGCAGTCTGAAAATCTGACTTCACCAGTCAATCAACAACTTGAGGGAGCTAAGTTCCATATGACTCAATGGGAGCCAAACCAATCTCCAAAGATCCAGGGGGTGGTTGAGAAGAGGTAATTGCCTGGTCTAAGCATCCAGGATTCTCCAAAAAAGAGACTATCTCTTTCATTTAGGAAGGGTATTGTCTGATCCAGAAATCCAAGATACTACAAGAAAGGAAGTATTTACTTAGCAAGGCAGCTGCCCTCCAGAATGGAAATTCAGGAGATTAAGTGTTTGTGAGAAAGTTTTATAGCATAGTATTATCATTTCAGAATTTAGATATTAAAACTGAGGTAAATGTTTATTTTGGTTTTAGATTTCAGAAGGTGACTTTTATTTAAAGGCATCAGAAAAGTTATTTTTGAGCAGTGAGTTCAAACATCATTTTCCAGTAAAGCATACAACTTGAACTAAATAATTTGATAAACTAACTGTAGAGCTAATTTATGACATTAACACAAGTTGCAAGATGATGATATACAGAAAGACGGACTGGTGCCACAGTCAAGAAAATCAGTTTCATACCAGCTGAAGGGCAGTTTAGGTTATAGTACACAGTTGGAAAGTCTTAAACTGGTTTTAGCAGTTTAGGTAAAAAAGGCTTTAAGTTTAGTCAGAAAATCTCATTGAAGCAGTTGGCATCTGTGTATCTTGGGTACAGATGGTAATGGAGAGATTCACATCTGGTGAATGTGTTGAACAATATGAAAGAAAATGCTTGCAAACCTTGTCAGCTCAGTATAAAATTAAAGAATTAAGATGGGAGTGATACTGCAGTTGATTATCTGCAAAAAGATATTGCTTGGAAAGGTTAGAATTTTTCTTTTCACTGTTTATGTGCGATCTTTCAGAGTTGTCAGCTTTTTTATTCAAACTTGTGATCTTTTGTTCAAACAATATTGGAAACCTTGTGTGAATATATTCAATAACTGGCAACCACAGTCAGCAAATTGCAAAAAATAAAACTTTCTGATCAGATCAACGCAGATTTCACATTGAATTCTGACTTGTCCAGTGTTGCCACCAGCTGGGAGCATAACAGATCCTCTGGATGAGGTTGTATACAAGGAATTGCATCCTCCGTGAAAGATATCCAATAGTGAAAAGATACCGCAGGAGAGAAATACTCCACCAATCAGAGCCAGGGTCATCAGTGCTCTCACAAGATACTGACCATTTCTTCTAGGCCTGAAGAGAGTACATCATGATAAAAAGTGCAAGAAATCCAGACTCATTGCATTTATAAAGTTAGCATTTTGAGTGAGATGCTGGAGTTTAGAAGAGTAAGATGCAACTTGACTGAGACAAATAAAATCCTGCGGGATCTTGATAGGATAGATTTGGAGAGGATATTATGTCTTATGGGAGAATCTAGAACCAGGAATCTCTGTTTAAAAATTAGGTGCCACCCATTTTAAACCAGAGATTAAGTGAAGCTTTCTGTATGATAGTTGAGAATCTTCCTGAAAAGGTGGTGGAACCAGTGTCCTTGAATACTTTGAAGGTAGAGTTAGACAGATTCTTGTTATCAAACAGCTGAAATGAATAGGCAGGAATATGGATTTGAGGTTACTATTAAATCTGTCATGATCTTATTGAATGGCAGGAGGACTCAAGAGGCTGAATGGTCTACCTCTTCTCCCGACTCCTCTGTTTGTATACATAGAATAGTGGTCAGAGTGATGGATGTGTGATTATATAATGGCTATTGGGAAATAAAGCTTGAAGGAGATGTTGCCTAAGGTACTGCTTCTGAAGGGGTTAATTATCATGTTACATTGTGTGTGAATCAGTAGACTGCATTAACACAGTCCTTGGTGGAGATTAATTCTACCTTTGGAGGGACAAATGTATCAATGTCAGCTCCCTAAGCTCTTAACATTATATTTGACCAGATGAAATTGTGCTTATTCCTATCAGGCAATAAGCTTTGGTGTTATCCAAGAACAGTTCCTCTTCTGGAGATGCTGTGTGGTGGTATATCCTCCATTGCACATATGAAAACAAAGACAAAGGATGAATGGTGATGACAATTTGCCTCAAAAAATCCTTGCCAGTACTGGTACCATACCTATACCATACTGGAACAGGTGACAAATGCAACAAGATATGAAGAATGGTCTTCAGAGAAATGTCTATGGAAATGATGTGAAGATACTTGAAAAAGTTCCTAAAGTTCCTAGGGCTTCTGTGTCAGGCCATTCATGAGAATAGAAAAGTAGTCCAAGCTTTCGGAGAAGAGCTTTATAATTTGGGTTAAACTTGAAAACTAAACCCTTTTTTCCCCCTTCTATGTATCCAATGCTTCCTTATTTCAAAGTTGAACTCTTGAAAAGGTTTATTGTCCATGCAGGCTTTTATCACAGTTAAAACTATCCACTACATTAAATGTATTACTTAAAGCTGGAAAGGTGTTGCTGGAAAAGCGCAGCAGGTCAGGCAGCATCCAGGGAACAGGAGAATCGACGTTTCGGGCATAAGCCCTTCTTCAGGAAAGCCCTGAAGAAGGGCTTATGCCTGAAACGTCGATTCTCCTGTTCCCTGGATGCTGCCTGACCTGCTGCGCTTTTCCAGCAACACATTCCAGCTCTGATCTCCAGCATCTGCAGACCTCACTTTCTCCTCATGTATTACTTAAAGGCAAGTAAAAGCAGCAGATGAACATTTCAATAAGAACATTCATTGTTGATGTATTCATTTCATTTTGGTCATGGGTTCTACAAATGACAAAACTTTACATTCATCAGTTTGTGTAGCATTGATAGGGCTTGCTGTGTCAGCTTCAGAGCTTGTGTTGTTCACAAAGTTAGAACTCAGATGGGCACACAAGGCAACAATTACCAGTGTGAATCCAGTGACTGTTCATTATGAAAATTGACCTTTCATCAGAAAAACTTTGACTATTTTCTGTGTGGATATTTTTGTTTTTGCAGGTAACAGTTTGGCTAATTGTACAGGCTCCAATAGAACTATTTTATAGCAACTGTGGTGGAACTAAGATTTAATAAGCTGGCTAAAACTCAATTAAACCAGATGGATATAGATAGAGATGATGTAACTAAGGCTTCTTGGATTCAGCGTTTAAGGTTCAGTAGTTCTCACAAAGGCCTCAGAAAACTTGCTCCAATCTTTGAACAGTCACAAAGGTGGAGCATTTTTTGTAATCATTTTTTGGAGCCATACCTAGGTTTTTAAAAATATATTGTCCAATCTATCTGACAGGCCACCATTTGTGCTTAATCATATACATTTTCTTTAAGTGGTCAAGGGTTGAAAAGGGTGGCACTGGAAAAGCATAGCAAGTCAGGCAGCATCCGAGGAGCATGGGAGTCAATGTTTTGGGCCTAAGCCCTTCATCAGGAATGCGGAGGGGGAAGGGGGATGAGAGATGAATAGGTGGGTGAGGGTGGAGCTGGGGGGAAAGTAGGTGGCAAGGTGTAGGTGGATGCTGGTGGGGGTGACGGTGCTAGGTCAGAGCAGAGGGTAGATCAGGTAGGTGGAAAGGAAGATGGACAGGTGGGACAGTTCAAGAGGGCAGTGCTGAGTTGGAGGGTTGGAACTGGATTGAGTTGGGGGGGGGGGGGTTGGGGAGGGGAGGGGAGATTTGGAAACTAGTGAAGTCGATGTTGATGCCATGTGGTCGGAGGGTTCCAAGATGGAAGATGAGAGGTTCTTGTTACAATTGTCGGGTGGCTAGGATTTGGTGGTGGAGGATGTCCAGGACTTGCATGCCCTTGGGAGAGTGGGAGGGAGAGTTAAAGTGGTCAGCCACAGGGCTGTAGGGTTGCTTGGTGCGTGTGTCCCAAAGATGTTCTCTGAAATGTTCTGCGTTCACTCATATTATGATAACTGCTCCCAAGAGGTGCTTTCTCAAAGAGGTAACTAATTAATCCAATCTCATTGCACAATAACAGTTGTCTGTTGCCCAGAGAATGTGTTTTAAAAGAAACAATCCTGGGAACGTTCCACATGCTCATCTCAGCAACTTTTTCCCATTTGACTTTTACAGTGTAGATATAGATTCAAATTCCCCATGATCTTTCTGACAAACTTTCATTATTTCTTCTTTTATATTCTATCCTATGATATAGTTACTGCCAGGGTGAGTCTGTACATCACTACCACAAGTGACTTTTGCCCTGATCATTTCTTATCTCTATCCGAACTGCCTCTACTTTCTAGTTTCCTAAACTCAGATCATCCTTCTCTAATGTGCTAATGCCATAATTTCATCACTAATTAACAGACCCAATCTTCTACATTTTCTAAGCTATCTGTCCTTCTTAAATGTCATGCACCAGTTTATCATCTAATCCACGTCTAAGTCATCCTGCAGCTTTGATACTATGATAGCTATCAGGTTGTAATTATTTATTTTGATTTGTGCTATCAGTTCATCTGTCTTGTTTCTAATGCTATGCACATTTCAGATACAGAGCCTGTAGTTTTGTCCTTCTTATTATTTTTGTAACTTCCAGCCTTACCTGTTAATTTCATCTTAGATTTGTACTCTCTATTAATTCCTGTCATGATCCATTTATCATTTCCTATTTTTGTCCTGTGTCTTGCCTTGACTCCTTGATTTATCGCATCTTCCCAAATTTTACCCTTTGCCCTCACTATTTAGTTTAAAATTCTCTCAACTTCCCACAATATGTGACTCTTTCAAACCCTGTTTATTTAAATAATACCTACAGATATTCTTCCCATGATGTTGTTTAAACCTCCTCAATAATTTAACTGAGGTTGTTAGACATCATTGCCCTTTAGAAATTTAAACTGATTTTCTCTGGTCAGTTCATCCTGACAAAGGTAATATAGTAGATCTAAAGTGATTAGATTTTCAAGAGGCCAACAGTAAACTCGTGGATTGTAGACTTGTGACTCAATTCAGGGCATGCAAAGGCAGTGGGACAAGCAACAAGCTATGAAATAGGAAGCATAAAGCATTGATAAGTTTAGTTACTCAGCTTGGCTTTCTCTCAGTGGTATTACTGTGATTGCTGAGGTTTATAATGTACATAAATTATTTGTATTTAGAAAATGGAAGCACAATTTCAAAATTTGCAGTTGTTAATAAATTACGTGATATTGTTAACATTGAGGAAGACTGCAACAGAATGAATTGGAGAGAGTACAGAAGAGATGTGCAGGAATGATTCCAGTGATGAGAAACCTCATGCAAGACAATAGATTTTAGAAGTTGAGGCTATTCTCACTGGAGAGCAGGAGATTATAAGGAATCTGATCAAAGTTATGAGGAGGCTGGGTAGACTAGATAGCGAGCAATTGTTGTCATTTGTAAAATGATCAAGAACGAGAGAGCAGAGGAGCAAAAGATTGTGAGAAAAAGATTTCTTCAGATGACAAGGGCTTCAGATCTGGAAGACCTGCTTAGAAGTGGAGTGGAGGCAGGTCAAATTGAAGTATTCAAGAGGGCATTTGGTGATTGTTTCTTATTAAATAATGTGCAAGGGTATGCAAAAGGAAGTCAGGAGAATGGCACTAAGTCATATTCCTCATTTGGAGAGCTGATGCAGACATGATGAGCTGAATGGCCTACTTTGACACTACAGTGCAGAAGACCCTATAACAAACACATAGCGAAGGTATGGGTGAATGGGAAATAAATATTAATATTGTTAAGTGTGAGTTGCTACCTTTTATTAGGAGGAATAAGAATGTCTCAGGCTCATGGGAATATAAGAATCTAGGAGATAAATCATGGAATTGTCTAATATTTACAGCACTTGGGGAGGCCAATCAGTCCATTGTGTCAGTTCTGGCTTTCTGCAAGAACAATTCACCTGCAAATCTGTGAAAAATCCTGTCTGATGTTCCACTTCAGGCAGAGTAATAAAATGACGTGTTAAGTATGAGATAATGAAGAGTAAAAACAATAAAGAATTCAGCTGAGACATGTTTACCCAGAGAATGTTTAAAATGTAATACTTACTATGGCTAAAAATAGATGAAGTGAACAGCATAGATGTCTTTTACAGAAAGAAGAAAGAAGATCTTGTATTCTATTCATTGTTGCTTCATGATATCTGAAAACGTGTGCCATTGCATTGAATAAAATCCCCTTGGTTTTTTTTTCAAATCCTTTCATAACCATTATAATTCTATACACAGAACATTTGCATAATTTTCCCTGCATGTTGTACTGCACGCAAAGAAGACAGATTTTTTTTTGCACAAAAGGAGGCTATTTGGTGTTGAGTTTGAATTTTTCTGTATCTTTGTGAGAGAAATCTAAAACTATTTTTCTACTGCCCTCTAAGTCCTCAAAGTCATTCATCTTATTTTTCTGTTTTATATATTTCACCGACTTCCTTTTAATTATTGTAATGGTCTCTGTCTCCAATCTTCCCTCTACATTCCATTTTTCCTCAGCTCTCTTTCAGCAACTTTCTTTCAACTCTCTCCTAAGTCTGACAGAACATTCTATATTCATGATTTCTCATCAGTGATCCAAAATCATAAGACCATAAGACTATAAGACAGGGGAACAGTTATTAGGCCATTCAGCCCATCGAGTCTGCTCTGCCATTCAACCATGGCTGATAAGTATCTCAGACAAAAGTGAGGACTGAAGATGCTGGAGATCAGAGTCTAATTTAGAGTGGTGCTGGAAAAGCACAGCAAGTCAGGCAGCATCCAAGGAGCAGGAAAACTGACGTTTTGGGCAAAAGCCCTTCATCAGGAAAGTCAATTTTCCTGCTCCTCAGATGCTGCCTGACCTGCTGTGCTTTTCCAGTACCACTCTAGATTCTGATGGGTTTCTCAACCCCAATCTCCCACTTTCTCCCCGCAACCCTTGATTTTCTGGATATTCAAGAACCTATCTAACTCAGTCTCAAATATACTCAATAACCTGCCCTCCACAGTCTTCTGTGGCAATGAATTCCATAGATTTACTACTCTCTGGCTGAAACAGTTTCACAAATCAGAAACAATACACCCCCTCCCACCACCTTTCACTCAAAGAAACTCTTCACAATTTAATCCTGATTCACTTAGCCTCCTTTGCCATACTGCTTCCATTCCAAGTTAGTTCTTATGACTGTTTCTTATCCCTCATAGTATCTGGAACATCTTGTTTGTACTAAATTTTAATGTTATTGCTATTTTCAGTAGCATATGTTGATTGACTAATTTTAGGTCACAAACTGTTGTTTTTAATTAATTACCCCACCTCCAGTTATTTAACTATTGGCAAATTTGACCAATTTCTAACTTCTGAATCAAGGCTAATAGTGTAAACTTGATATAGTGAGGTCGGTACTGATTATTTTATCATGTGGGTTGTGCTACGACCTGAGTTTTGGTTATTTTCAGACTTGTTGAGGAGAAGGCTAAGTCAGGAAATGTCTTCAGCCTTGAACATTAAAGTAACATTATTTGTTACTTATTAATACAAAACACAGTTACACATGATAATCATAAATATACCATGCTCAGACTGGTATTTCCATTAGCTAAGGACGAATTGTCTACTTTTTATTTTCATATCCATATTGTAGTTGGTCTGTACGGAGTTCTAGAGTCTCGAATGCTTGTGTGTTCATACTCCACATACACACTTATTTATATGCGATATGCAGTGTCATGACCTCATTGTAAGGTTGCCAGGGTCTTCTTGCCTTTACACAACTGTGATACCTTGGACAGCACCTGTAACATGTTGCTTTCTATCTTTTAACCTATTTTAACATATTCCCTCAAAATACTGCATCATTTCAACCTTAAATTGTTATTTTCTGTGCAAAACTGTATTAAATAAAGTTGAGTCACTCGAGAGAGATCAGGAGTGAAAAATGGGCAATAGTGAATCACGAGTCAATATTGTTTGAAACCAATAGAAAAGATCAAGGTATCTAAAAAGGGCTGTTGATTGTTTTGCTCTGTGCCTCAACTGGGATAATACTGTGATTGGATGAAATGAAGTAACTTTAGAGCAGGTTTGTTGAACTTCAACACTGACTACGTGTTTAATTTCAATGTAATTTCAATGGGTGGCACGGTGGCACAGTGGTTAGCACTGCTGCCTCACAGCACCAGAGAACCGGGTTCAATTCCCGCCTCAGGCGACTAACTGTTTGGAGTTTGCACGTTCTCCCTGTGTCTGTGTGGGTTTCCTCCCACAGTCCAAAGATGTGCAGGTCAGGTGAATTGGCCATGCTAAATTGCCCGTAGTGTTAGGTAAGGGGTAAACGAATGGCTGGGTTGCGCTTTGGCGGGGCGGTGTGGTCTTGTGGGCCGAAGGACCTGTTTCCACACTGTAAGTAATCTAATCTAACTTTAATATAATTTAGGAAGAATAGTCTTAGCAATGTATATTTTAAGTTATGATTAGTTGGCTGATGAAAGGGTGAATACAGCAAATAAATGTTTATTGTATTTATCTCACACTGTGGGATCCAACACTTGTAATGAAAGGGTGCACAGACACAAACAAATAGAGCTGTTTGTAAACTGTAAAGGACTGAGACAATTCAAACTTTCAAGTACATTGGCAAGGGAACAGGGATTCAAAAAAGCTAGGAATTTTTTTACAACATTGGAACAGAAATTCCAAGTGCAGACCACAGGATTGCACAAGAGAAGTTAGATTTAACATAGGTAAGTGCGAACAATTGGATTCCACAGGTAACACTAGCAAGCCAGAAAGGAATTCAACCTTTGAATGTTACTGTGTGATCATCGATGTTATGTTTGTGTCTGAAGGTTTCCTCACCATATATCTTTTTGGTTGGAAGGAGACAGTTAATTTGACATTAATAGCATTTATTGGAAATGTATTTTACGTACACATTATTATATAGAGTTGAGGAGCGGGAACCCTTTTAATTTGGAGACCTTTCAAATTGAATTTTTTTCCCTCGAGTTCTCTGCCCATATTTCTAATTAAAAATATGCTTTATCCACAATAACCATCACTGTTCTTCTACTAAACATCAGTCTGAAATTAGAAACCTTGTAGATCTGGTTGATTCAATTTTGGGGCAAAATATGTCATCTTTGCTTAATAACATAGGCATAGTTCTGTTCCCTGACAGGAAAATTCTAATGTGTGAGTGGCTTATTGCATACCATGAAGACATGAAATGACCTTTAAATCTAATGAGAAGCTCGGGGAGCCTTATGAATAGCTGAGCACTCCAAAGAATGGCTCATTCTCATAATTCTGATGTCAAATCCAACCGGTATGAGAAGACCACCATAGGATCACTTGTCCGCTACAGCATTCAGTCTGAAAATATGCAACATTTGTGATGGCTAGGATATGGAGCTAGAAGCTCCACCAAGGGCCAAATATGGGAGCTAACTTACAAATCATAGAATCCCTACAGTGTAGAAACAGGCCCTTCAGCCCAAATCAACCCTCTGAAGAGCAACCCACCCAGACCCATTCCCCTACCCCATTACTCTACACTTACTCCTGCTTAATGCACCTAACCTACACATCCCTGAACACTATTGGCAATTTAGCATGGCCAATTCACCTAACCTGCACATCTTTGGACTGTAGGAGGAAACCAGAGCACCCAGAGGAAACCCACGCAGATACAGGGAGAATGTGCAAACTCCACACAGTCACCCAAGCCTGGAATCGAACTCGGATCCGTGGCGCTGTGAGGCAACAGTGCTAACTACTGAGCCACCGTGATGCATCAAATGTTCTGATGCAGTTTGGTAAAATGTTTCAGACACTAAGGCAATTTGCATGGATAGGGAGTTTGTGATGGCTTCAGTCATCTCATGTTTAGCTGGAGGAGGTAATGGCTTATCCAAGATTCATCATCAGACAAGTGAGTCTGAGTCTAGAGGAAATGTGGTGAATGAGCTCATAATGGTGGTGGTAAGGGGTGCAACTGGTTTTCATGCATCAGCTGACTTGCTGTTTGTGATGGTGTTATCAAAAGACGGCATATAGCAATTGGGTAGTGGGTCTAGAATGAGATCTCTGGTAGATCCATGAAAGCACAGCTTGGAGTGGAAAGAAGCACCATCACTGAAGATGCAGTGCTTATGTTTAGATAAGTAAGAATGGAGTCAAGTAAGTCTGTTGGTAGAGTGTCAAATGTTTTCATCAAAGTTCCTCCAAAAATGCTGTCGTTGTCTTGGTGCAATGTAACAAAAGTATTCCATGGAATGACCCAAAAGGCTTTTTTCAGAAGTTGCAACCTTTCTTGGTGCTTGAACTGGCTATGATGTCATTTATACTTTGCCCTCACTTGTAATTCTCCAGCCTCTGTTTGTACAGTGTTTACATTTAACTGAGGTATGACCAGAAAAAGAGATGAAGCCTGACTATTTCTCAGAGAGCCAGTGAAACAAATAGAGCAAAAGTATGATTAGGCTCACTTAATTTGAATCAGTTCAACTTGTCTTCACACAGTACTGTAAAATAATGATTTGGAGATGCCAGTGTTGGACTGGGGTGTACAAAGTTAAAAATCACACAACACCAGGTTATAGTCCAACAGGCTTAATTGGAAGCACACTAGCTTTTGGAGCGCTGCTCCTTCATCAGGTGGTTGTGGAGGACACAACTGTAAGACATAGAATTTATAGCAAAAGTTTACAGTGTGATGTAACTGAAATTATACATTGAAAAATATCTTGATTGTTTGTTGAGTCTTTCATCTGTTCAAATACCATGATAGTTGCACTTCTTTCATGTGTAAATCATAACACCTTTTTTAAAAAGTTGCATTCTCAGGTTAACTGTAACAATTGGTGTTAGCTAGACAATATGTTGAAGGTGTTAGCCCTCTGTGTTGTTTGTCTGTGCCATAATATTTAGACTGATTCTAATCTAAAAAGTGAGATTACAGAGTCTTACATGAATTCATGCAGTTTTTGAGCAAAGTACAATGTAACACTGCAAGTACAAATTCACTCCACAAACATATATGTATATGTGTGCATGTGGGTCTTTGTGCGTGACATCTGGCTTGACAAATTAACTTTCTTTCCTGCATCCTCACCTTTTGAGGCTGAGTGAAAGCTTACCTTGGCCAGTTTACATGAGTTAAGTGTTCTACTTTTGATTTGAACCAAAGGATCCCCACTGTGCAGAAGGAAGCCATTTAGCCCATCGAATCTCTACTGATCCTCCAAAGAGATCCCGACCCAGACACAGACCCCCACCTTATACCCATAAACCCACATCTGCTATCGCTAATCCACCTAGCCTGTGCAATTACAGGGCAATTTAGCATAGCCAATCCACCTAATGTGCACATCTTTGGACTGTGGGAGGAAACCACAGCACCCGAAAGAAACCCACGCAGACACAGAGAAAATGTACAAACGCCACACAGAGGATCACGCAAGGCTGGAATTGTAGCCAGGACTCTGGCAATGTGAGGCAGCAGTGCCAACTACTGAGCCACCCTATGTTTACAATCAAAGGGGAGCACTGAATGCAAACATGCTGTATGTCCAAGACCAGGAACCTCCCAACATAGAAAACAGAAAACATATATTAATTCTTAAAGTAGGCTAAAAACATCAAACATTTTTTGCTTTCTGTGGAAGGAATTTTAAAACACAGCTCACTCGCATTATAACTAGCTTTGGTCTTGGTGTCTTTTCTGAAAAAAGAGCTTGTACAAATACAATTTATCAAAAAAAATTATTTAAACACAATCTATTTCAAATCCTTTAGGTAAAAAAAAAGACAAAGGATTCAGAAATGCATCAATGACCGATTCTTGGAGACTTTTTGGTATGACACCTTTTCTTTAAGTGGTAATTATGGACAGCAGGAATACACATGGAAGAGGACATAATCACTGAAATATAAACTATTTACCTCTTCATACCATGAACATGAGCATTCTGCCAATTTGAAATTATATTGTCATCAACTGATGACCTTTTATGTCAATTTAGCATGCAATTTATTTTTGTTCCCAAGCAGTCGGTGTTAATAGTGCATTAACAAGCACTATAATGGTCCTTTATAGATTAGGTAAACAATTTGGTTAGGGCTTGCAATGGTGAAGTATTTCAGTCATTGTGGAAAATACTTAACTGGCAAGGAAAATGCATGTTTTCCATTTCTTTGCTGTGTATAAAAAAAATTTTGCAGATGACGATCAACTGCATTAAATTTGATTTTCATGGACAGAAACAGCGATCTGTCGTGACAAATCAGAAGAAGATGGTGCGACCAGGGTGTGTACTGTATTTGCTGTACCTGAAGTGTTTCTTAACTCAACTTTTACTGATGGTTTTAATGAAATAAAAAGAACTCACATAAATGTGAGCTGGATGCAGGAAGATTCACATGGCACTGTGAGCCCTTGTTAGAATCAGAAAATGCCTAACAGTGTGGAAACAGGCTATTTGGCCCAACCTTCCAGCCAGAAATGCCCACTCAGACACCATCCAGACCCTACAATCTAGCGAGTCCACCCAATCTACACATCCATGGACATTATGGGCAATTTAGTATGATCAATCCACCTAACGTGCAAATGTTTGGACTGTGGGAAGAAACACGCACAGACACAGGGAGAATATGCAAACTCCACACTGATTAGCGAGTTTTGAGAAGACTTGTAGCTTAGGTTGAGGTTCTGGCTGTAGGTTTGCTCACTGAGCTGCAAGGTTCATTTTCAGACGCTTTGTCACCATACTCGGTAAAGTCTTCAATTAACCTCCACCTCTGTATTCACAACACAGTAAAATTCAAACCATCAAAGACCCTCAAAATTGACCTCAGTGATCAACTGAATCAGATATTTTGAAGAACCAATCTAGAAAATCAATTCTAGACATCGGATTTGTAGCTTAGACAAAAGACGTAACTATTTATTACTAATATAGTAACTTTAGCAGAGAAAACTCAAACATCTAATTGTTGACTCTGAGTTAAACCTTTCTTTTCAGGCCCATTCGCACAAAAGATAGGCAGACAAATACAGTTAAGCGATAAATATAATATAATAACAAAACTGGCTAGATCACTAGCAGTTTTACCAAGGCATTGCTTCACAGGCACATCTAATTGTTTCTTGGCTGATTTTCTAAAGACAAAGAGCAGGGCTACCTTTGAGGAAGTCAGTGATACCTATAAGTTAGTTGCTATTTTCTGAACTTCCAAATAGCTGATAATGGGAGGTTAGACAGGGAGCTTTAAAGTCTTTCTGCTGTAGCAACAACAGCCAGTCTTCCTCTCTTAGAAATACAGTCTAACAACCAGTTCAAACCTCTGGTCCCTCCCTCAGTTTAACCATCATCTTCCCTACCAGACTTGCGGGCACCAATTTCCAGGTACTGAACTCATGAATGGCACAATAACTACTTTCTGGTCAAATATGTTGCTTTATCCTGGAGTTGAAAAGTCTACGGAATCCTTTTGATCATGCACCAAGTTGTAATTAACTTACAGGCCTGGCCTCACAAAGAATATTGTTTTTTGTTTGTTTGTAATGCTAGAGATCTCAGTTCATGCCTCCAAGCCAGAATTGATAAAAGAAGAAAATAAAAATAATGAAAAGTCAAAGGGGTTCTAGCAGTTGTGACTCAATATGCACCATCAACAACCAGGAACTAACATTGACCAGAAATAAAATGAACCAGTAATATAGATACTGTGGTTATGAGAGAGTAAGATGCTGGCAATTTTTAGGAGATCATTTCCATTACCGTCTCCCCATGTCCACCATTTGTCAAGCACAAGTCAGCAGTGTGATTACATTCTTGCTTCAATATGTGCAGCTTCTTGATATGAACAACATTCAAAAGGTCCATTATCATCCAGGAGAAAGCAGCTGTTTGAGTCCCATCTACCTCCTTAAATGGTTAATCCTTTCAATATTACCAGCAAAGTGGCAGCAGTTTGTACCACTTACAACAAGCACTGCAGCAACTCACTCATGCTCTTTTGATAGGACCTTCCAAATCCACAATCTCTGTCAACTAGAAGAAAAAGCACAGTTGTCACATGGGAACACAGCCAGAGTCAGTTTTCCTTGAAGCCACACTTGACTTTAAACTGTATCATGGTTGCTTCATTGTCACTGTTTAAAATTATGGAATTTTGTTTTGCAACACTGTGCATGTACCTATTCTGCTGTGGACAGTGGCAGTTCAAGAAGGTGACTCACTGCCAGAATGCAGGTCAGGGGTTCTAATGGGGCCCTATAACTGAGGTCCTAGGGGACTGACTGTTCATGGGCAGAGAGACAGGTCTCTACCTCTGTTCACTACTGTCTTCTATTGGTTATTAGGAATGGGTAACAAGCGCTGTCCTTTCTTGTAATGCCTACATTCTGTGAATAAAGAAATAGATGTTCATTGCAAAAGCCTTGAAGTTTCTTATGCTTGAGCCAATAATTAGTGGCAGTAGGAAGATGCATTCTTGATGTACAGTGTTTCATCATAAACTAGGAAAATCATGAAATGACCAAAGGCAAGGACAGAAAAGACTGAGAAAAGTAAGTGAAGGCCAAGATATAATTGAAGGGGTTATACATAATTAAGCAGAAACTGTCATTATTCTACTTGTTGATTCTGCAGTGTATTCAATAAGCTCAAAGTGCAGTTCCCTCGAGAGGATAGGCAGCTATTGTATATGTAAAAGCATTTGGCTAAACAAGGTCTCTGGAGATATCACATGATTTGCAGTATGCTCCGTTCACTCCATTTATAATCGTGACTCAATATTAATGTATGTTCTGATAAAAAAACCCATAAAATTTGAGTAATTCTGAAAACATTTAATACTAGTTTCTGACTTATTTAGTTAATTGACAACAACTTATTAAACATATAGTGCTGCATAAATGCAAATCATCCCAAAGGAAAGTGTTGTAAATGAAATGATTTCTGAAACCAAGCCACAAAAGGATCTAACCGGACAGTTTGGGAAATTGGAACTCAGCTGTCTGTGGGAAGGAAGGAATTTTCAGGTGGTTCTTAGAAAGTTCACAGATCAAATTATTGGGATGGGGATTGTTTGCAGCTCTAGGATGGCAGATGGTCAAAAGTGATGGTGGGTGATTCAAGGATGGGGCAAGTGGTGATGGAAAGAAGATTAAGGGTGATGGAGAAAAGATCAGAAATGACTGAGGGAAGGTGTCCGGTAGCAGCTTCTCGGGTCAGAGTGGTATGCTCAGGGATATTGTCTACAAAGTCACCATTGCCTTTAATTTGTATGCACGTGATTATTACAGAGCTCCACTAAGAACATTGGTAGCATCCACCATCAACTGTATATAGATGAGTAAGTACAGTCACCAATGCCGTGTACAAAAGGGCCAATCTTATTGAGAGATTCATCATAGACTCTGAGAGCCAGGCAGCTGGCACTGTGGATTTTGATGCCAGTGCTGGACTTCCACAGATCCATGGGACAATTATTTGCACTGTTCCCAGGGAACAGCCAATAGATTTCATAAGCTGAGAGAGGTTTCACTCCATCTGCCTTTATCTGGTTTGAGGCCAGGGGGAGAGCTTGCAAAGAAGAGTCCTTCATGGTAACCTCAGGTGGTTCAGGAATTGAGCCCACACTTTGAAATCTGCAACAAGCCATTCAGCCAACAGACCTGAATGAACACCCTCAAGGGCATAACATAATGGAAAAGTTCATATTAGCACTGTTCGTTATTGTGGAGTGTGTGATGCAGAATAAACAGTGTATTTCAGTATTAATTGAACAAATGCATCAGCAGTTCAGGATGCAATCCTATATTATAAGGTTAGGGAAGAAATCTTGTGGGATTGGTGACAGTACAAATGCCATTCTGGATGGAGTAAGAAATGTAAAATGTAGACTATTAAAGTTGCAACACTTGCATACAAACTAAAGAAATCAGATAGCAAGCGTTGGTGAATGTAATTTCATCACGAATGGAATTGACTTTTGTCAAGTGGAGTTTTTGTTGTGCATTTATAAAAAGTTCATGGCCCTTTGGAGAATGTGCAGCAATTCCTCATTTGGAGTGGGCTGAAACTGGCATTAATTCAGTCTTGCTTATGTATCCGTCAAATTTGGTGCTTCCAGTTCATTTGATTTGAAATCACTTTGCTCTTACAGGCTGACCTAAGTGAAATTGATTCACTCAGTAACCAACAGAGAGCTGTGATTATGCAATGGGCAAACAAGCTTCAGCACTACAGATTTCACTTAGGCTGAAAGAAAACTCTGAAATCAATCTTTTAAACTCCCTTAAAAATGGTATAAAGCTGTTTGCTTTCAGGTATCTGCATAATAATACTCACTTAATAGTTCAAACAATTATAGGACTGTCCTTTAGAAAAAAAAAGCAAAGTTTCTGATGAGATTTTCCATTATAACGCTAGTTTTCCAAAAGAAATGTTGATCTGTTTTACTTTTTGCATGCTGCTAACTTGGAAATTTAGGCAATTATTTAGTTTTCTTTTAAAGCAAACACAAATGATCTGTCTTAAGCAATTGTGAAACAATGTTGAGATTTTTATTTTATTCTTTTATGGGATGCAGATGTCGCCAGCAAATCCAGCATTTATTGTCCATCCCTGTACATGCCCTTGTGTTTGCCATCCTGCAGTCCATTTGGTGTGCCCACATTGCTGTTTGCATAAGTTCCAGGATTTTGATTCAGCAACTGTGAAAAACAACAAAAATATTCCAAGTCATGATGGTGTGTAACTTGCAGGAAGTGGAGTTTCCTTGTTCCTGCTTCTCTTATCCTTCATTGTAAATACTGTGGATTTTAAAGGTAGCGTTGCAGGAACCTTCATGAATTACTGCATTGTTGATGACACCAAAGACCCAACTTATAACAAAACTAAGAAGATCACAGGGTGGGTTTGGAGAATGAGCAGATCAGCAGCATATGCATTTCAGGACAGAAAATTGTGAATTAAGACATTCTGGATATGAAAATAGGGAAGGAGGTTTTTCTGAAATAATAATATTTCAAATAGATTAGAACAGCATCGAAACATTGACATACTGGTGTACAGTAATTAAGTATGGGATGACATTAGGTAGGGCAATGAAATTGATCGCAATAATAATTCTTTGTCCTGCATTTGGAGACAGGGCTATAATTTCTCCAGGGGCAGACAGCTCTCCCCTTGACTGAAGTGTGGTGACACCTCTCTAATGAGAGAGTAACCCTGTGGTCTGGTGATTACGGTGACTTCATTTGCTGTGCATCTTGAACATTGCATCATTTGATGGAGGAAACTGAGGAAACATAAAAAAGGTGCAGCTTGAATTCACAAGGATGTAAAAGTGGATGAGGAATTACAGAGGATAATTGGTTTTACATAGAATTGCATATAATCTACTGCAGAGAAACAGTTTATGTTATGTTTATACTCCAAATAAGTTTTATTTTATTCTCATTATGTTTTCCCATCCTGTATCCTTTAATCCAATTACCTTAATGTAAATCAATCTCCCCTTAGATGCATCACTGCTATCTGCTTCTACCACTCTATACATCAATCAGTTCTAATTTTTCTCAACACTTTCTACTTAAATAACTTCTCTTTTTTTTTTGACTTGATCTGTTGTGGATATCTTATATCTTGTTCTCGATTTAACAGAAAATAGAAACAATTGCTACATATCTATCCTCAGAAGCACCTCCATGATTTAAAGGTTTTGATCAGTTCTCATTTTCGCCTTCTCTTTCTGGAAGAAAACAGCACCAACCTGTTCAATTTTCATTGACAGCTGCTGTCTCCGAATTTGGATATCATCCTGGTTAATCTCTCATGCACTTTCTCCATTGTTTCCATGGTCCAGTTCTGGGTCCCGTTCTGAAGATTGGGTTTGCTGCTGATGTTGAAGCTGCCACCAACTGTTTAATAAGGTCTAGAGCATGGTTTCTAAATTTTCCAAAGCCATTTTAATTTTCATGCCTTTGACAGGGGGTTTCACAATATAAGAAGCATTAGATAGGTTGATCAACTGATTAAGTTGAAGAACTCTCAGCAAACAAATCAGGAATTTAAAGATAAAGAACAAAAATGACATGTAAATTATTGTACAGAAGTCTAAAAAGATAATCCCAACATGTAAATCAGGTTAAGGTGAAAATGTAAATTTCACCACAGAACTTTAATGATTTTGTAAAAATACACATCTGCAATTTTGTAATTTTTGAAATTCTCTTAGTGAATGAGATTGCACACTTCAAAGTTTGTTTTTAAGACCAGGAAAGTTGTTCAGTCGTAATGATGGCTTAGCAAGCTGTTTAAAAAAAAACTGTTATTCCTGCCTGAAGAAGACTTAATATTTTCAGTGGTCCTGACAGCAAGAATAATGTGTAAATCATTGTAGTTCATGACAAATCTATAATTTCTTCTGATTTTCTCAGCAAAGACTGCAACAGCACCCCTCATGGAGAAGCAGTGCCAGTGTGGATGTTGGAAATTACTGTCAGTTTTAGATAAAAATAACATTACACGCTGAGAGCTATGCTATTACAACTACAGCAAATTCCAGGTCAACATCTCACTTTGGACAACAGAACAGCACACATTTTTGTTAGCATGATTTAACCCATGTTCTATATAAATTTACTATTATCATACTGATTTGTAATCTTTGTTCCAATACAATATTAGCACTTTTTATCTTACTTTGTGTTGCTGTTTCTGTCAATTTATTTGTATTCAAAAGTTTCTTTGCTTCCCAAACATATTTAATATTCTATTTTCCAAGTGGCTGTTTATTCATTGTAATTAAAATGAACCATGTCACACTCAATTGTATTCAGTTTATATTTATCTGCCCACTAATTAATTTATGCTTACTTGTCATTTTGGGTGTCCACCTTATGAGCTGTATCCCTCAGTTTTGGTATCATCTGTAAATTTCATTTCCTTCCTCCAGAGTTCAGATTATTTCTGCATTTGGTGAACAACAGTGATCCCAAATGTGCATTTTGTTCTTTTCCTAATATACATGGATTTCCAAATTTTACTATTGCTGTGCCAGTCAGTAGCAATATTGGAGTTAAAGGGTAAAGGTTTTTTTAAACAATATTTTATAATTTGATTCACTAAAATTCAATAAACCAGTCGCCTGTAATAAAGAGAATCTGGTATTCATGCAATCTCATAATCTGCTCAGTAAGGTAATTCACATTTATCTGGCTGGATGTGGCAGTCTGTGTGCAATTCACAGGAGCACTGCACCTCTGAAACATGATGCAAATGATAACATCCACCGCATAGATAATCAAACAGCTCATTTACAATAGACTATGGGTGTCTTTTGTGGCTTGTATGATAGTTTCTAGTTATTATTTCTATGCATATTTGGAATAAATTTATTTGTGGTTTTCGTCTGCTTTCTGGTCGACATGGTTATTGTATAATGTAGCAAGGTGTGCTGTTAATGCAAATAAATTCTTGCTTTTTAGCTTTATTTTGAAATAGATTTAAATGGCATTTTAGATCATGCAGTGCATACATTATCCTTAGCAGGGATAAAATTGGTCTCTACCAGCAGGGCCAATGGGAAATCAGCCCCTCAGATTATACTAGATCTATATCGAGCACAGTGTGGAGCCAGATAGCAGTTTATTGCAAGAATGAACACCAGTTTCACACTATTTTATAAGCTCTACTAATTAAGTTTAAGTCATACTACAGGTACCAGTCAGAGATTTCAATTTCTTTCTGTTTTTCTGATTAATCTTTGGCATGGAGACATCACTGGTGGGGGATGGTGTTTATTCTAAGACACTAGTTGTCCTTTTAGTGGCGATTCACCTTGAACTGATTCAGTCCAGTTGCTCCCATAGCAATGTCTGGTTGGGAATTCCAAAATGTTGAAGAAGCACCAATGTAGAAATTGCAATATATTTATATATATCTGAGTCAGGGTGATGTGGAATTTACGTGTTATTTTGAACTAATGGTGTTCTCACACACCTGCTGTGCTTATGTTTTCAGCTTGGAGAGGTTGTGAATTTTGTCGAACTGCCACAGAGCATCCTGTAGATGTTCCTCATGTCTTACAGATAGTGGAGGGAGTGACTGGTTAAAGTGGTGATCAAGCTGACTTGTCCTAAATATTATTTAGATTCTTGGGTTTTGTTGCATCTGCAACTCATTTGTTAAAATGAGTGTACTCCGTCACACCTGGATCAGCTAAACACTTTTACAAAATGTGTGTGATGTTTTAAAATCATTTCTGCCCTGCTTACCCTGAATATTTAGGCTTCTATATTTGAGGGTACTCTCCCAATTTCCATCCTACACCCTCAAAAGCATCTTCATTCACCCTACTATTGAGATAACGTTTTTGGAGTTGCGGCCAAGTTATTTTCTTAGAAATGCCCTCCATTTACCTCCTTAAGAGAGACCAACTGTTATTTCTCTGAAATGGTCAAGGAATTGTGGTAATTACTGCCTCAGAATGTGGTGGATGCTGGGACATTGATTAAAATCAAGGAGGAGATAGACAGATTTTTAATGAGTATTGGATTGAAGGGTTATGTTGAATGAGTGGCAGGAAAGTGTGTTAGTTCTTGCGATGACCCATCTGGTTCCGCAATGTTTTTGATATAGATCTAGTATAAACTGAGGGGCTGATTTCCCATGGTGCTGCAGGGAAAGACCAATTTTATCCCAACTAAGGATCATGTATACACTGTACTGTTCTAAAGTTGAGGCAGGGATGAGATCAAACAAGATTGTATCAAATGGCCGAGCAGGCTCGAAGGGCTGAGTTGCCTACATCGGTGTCTAGTTTTTATGTTCTTGTGCTCAGCAGAACATCTTCAAATAGTAGTAATCATAACATTGGATGTTGCTATAATCTTGAAATAATATGGAATTTATTGAATTAATATATGGAAGGTTGTGCAGTGTGCATGTATTCCTAGTAGATCCAGCACAAACTAAATCATCAAAAGAAGTTGTATTTTTGCAACTCTCTTTATCACAGAGAGGTGCTTCAAAGTGTTTCTCAAAGCCAACTGGAAAAATAGGCACTGCAGCAAGAAAGGATGGTTAGGACAGGTTTACTGAGCTTGACAAAAAACACTGTCTTTAAATTAAGGTCTTAGGAGAAATAAGAATAATGAGGGGATTCCAGACTGTGAGGTACTGACAGCTGAAATACTGTATCCGATGGAGGGGAGAAGGGTAAGGAATGTGCAAGAGGTCAGAGTTTGAGCAATGGAGAGTTTGGCTAAGGTTACAAAAATGAAAGGGGATTCTGGCACAAACGTAAGGAGTTTGAATGTGAGATGATGGTGGCCAATGCAGAAAACTGGGTTTGCTTTTATCCTCAACATTCCACCACATTAAAAAGGAGATGGATGAGGCATGAATAGCTTTGGCCGCAGGCATCCTCCTCTGAAGGAGGGTAGTGGCAGATTATCTAAATGTCTGGGGCAGGCATGAGACCACATCGGGGCACATAGGAAATTTTGGTTTTTTGGCTGGGTCCATACCAATGACATAGCTTTTCTCAGATCCTACCAACTGTTGAGAGCACTGAGTGGGTGTGATTCCGCGCTATCACTGGATTCTCAGTTTCTGCATTATCAGGGTCTTGTGTATTGCTCGCTCGGAACTAGTCGGAAATTTATTTCTTTGGACTTAACTTTTGGACAGCACTGTGCCACATTACGGGTTAAGAGAGATCAATTATTCGGCTGTTTCTCCGAAAGCTTCCATTAATGTGCTTGACAGTCAGCTTGCCAATCTAACTTGCAACTTTTATTGTCATTGCAAACTTGAAATTGTTGGAAATTGAATTGAAAAGCTATTACAGCATAATGGCAGCCTGTATAACCTGCATTTAATTCATACTGGCAGCTGTTGCTGGAGTCTGGAAAGTAAGTAACTGTAATGTCACATGCAAAGTAATGGCTTCTGAACAGTATTTTAGCTTCTGAGCAGTTAGAGATTATTTATGAACAATAGTCGAAAGATTATGAGTTCAAACTGTGCTCCTAGACTTGAACACATCAGCTAGGCTGATGCTTTGCACTATCAGGCCGTGTTTGAAATGCTGTGTTTTAGGTGAGATTTAATTGTGGTCTCTTTTGGCTGTGTTGTTGGAAACAGACTATCCCAAGGCATGTTTTGAAAAGAGCATAGAAGTGTTTCAGCAAAACTTCTCTGTTAGCCATCACCATCAAAGACTGATGAACTGGCCAGTCACTCCCTTGTTCTACTGGGGATTGGACTGTGTGTGCAATGGCTGCTCCATATATTTTGAAACAGTGGTCACTATCTTTCAGCTACGATACACTGGATGAGAAGTGCATTGTGTCATAATAATGCACATTTATATGTTCATTACCTTGTCAGTAACCTGGAAGCGTGGATGACTCCATTTAAGAACCTGCCCGATTCTCTTTGCAGAAAATGTTATGCCGGAAAAGTGCAGCAGGTCAGGCAGCAACCAAGGAGCAGGAGAATCGACGTTTCGGGCATAAGCCCTTCTTCAGGAATGAGGAAAGTGTGTCCAGCAGGCTAAGATAAAAGGTAGGGAGGAGGGACTTGGAGGAGGGGCGTTGGAAATGCGATAGATGGAAGGAGGTCAAGGTGAGGGTGATAGGCCAGAGTGGGGTGGGGGCGGAGAGGTCAGGAAGAAGATTGCAGGTTAGGA
>NC_057712.1:29521075-29522607 GCF_004010195.1 Chiloscyllium plagiosum
GGTCGGGGTGGAAGGTGTTGGTAAAGTGGATGAACTGTTCAACCTCCTCGTGGGAGCATGAGGCAGCGCCGATACGGTCATCGATGTAGCGGAGGAAAAGGTGGGGGGTGGTGCCAGTGTAGCTGCGGAAGATGGACTGTTCCACATATCCTACGAAGAGGCAGGCATAGCTTGGGCCCATGCGGGTGCCCATGGCTACTCCTTTGGTTTGGAGGAAGTGGGAGGATTGGAAAGAGAAGTTGTTCAGGGTGAATACCAGTTCAGTCAGTCGAAGGAGCGTGTCAGTTGAAGGGTACTGGTTGGTACGGCGGGAAAGGAAGAAGCGGAAGGCTTTGAGTCCTTCGTGATGGGGGGTGGAGGAGTACAGGGACTGGATGTCCATGGTGAAGATAAGGCGTTGGGGACCGGGGAAGCGAAAATCATGGAGGAGGTGGAGGGTGTGGGTGGTGTCTCGTACGTAGGTGGGGAGTTCTTGGACTAAGGGGGACAGGACCGTGTCGAGGTATACAGAGATGAGTTCAGTGGGGCAGGAGACGGCTGAGACAATGGGTCGGCCGGGGCAGTCAGATTTGTGGGTTTTGGGCAGGAGGTAGAAATGGGTGGTGTGGGTTGTGGGACTATGAGGTTGGAGGTGGTGGATGGGAGATCCCCTGAGGTGATGAGGTTATGATTGGTCTTGGAGACGATGGTTTGGTGGTGGGAGGTGGGGTCATGGTCAAGGGGGCTGTAGGAGGAGGTGTCCGCGAGCTGGCGTTTAGCCTCAGCGGTGTAAAACCGGTGCACCAAACTACTAGCGCGCCTCCCTTGTCTGCCAGTTTGATAGTGAGGTTGGGGTTGGAACGGAGGGAGTGGAGGGCTGCACGTTCCAAGGGTGAGAGGTTGGAGTGGGTGAAAGATGACTGTATCGGCGCTGCCTCGAGCTCCCACAAGGAGGTTGAACAGTTCATCCACTTTACTAACACCTTCCACCCCAACCTCAAATTCACCTGGACCGTCTCAGACTCCTCCCTCCTCTTCCTAGACCTTTCCATTTCTATCTCGGGCGACCGAATCAACACGGACATTTACTATAAACCGACCGACTCCCACAGCTACCTAGACTACACCTCCTCCCACCCTGACCCCTGTAAAAAAGCCATCCCATATTCCCAATTCCTTCATCTCCACTGCATCTGCTCCCAGGAGGACCAGTTCCAATACCGTACAACCCAGATAGCACCCTTCTTCAAAGACCGCAATTTCCCCCCAGACGTGGTCGACGATGCCCTCCACCGCATCTCCTCCACTTCCCGCTCCTCCGCTCTTGAGCCCCACCCCTCCAACCGCCACCAGGACAGAACCCCACTGGTCCTCACCTAACACCCCACCAACCTCCATATACAGCGTATCATCCGCCATCATTTCCGCCACCTCCAAACGGACCCCACCACCAGGGATATATTTCACTCCCTTCCCCTATCAGCATTCCAAAAAGACCACTCCCTCTGTGACTCCCTCATCAGGTCCACACCCCCCACCAACCCCACCTCCAC
>NC_057712.1:29522616-29540285 GCF_004010195.1 Chiloscyllium plagiosum
CACCTTCCTAACCTGCAACCTTCTTCCTGACCTCTCCGCCCCCACCCCCACTCCGGCCTATCAACCTCATCTTAACCTCCTTCCACCTATCGCATTTCTAATGCCCCTCCCCCAAGTCCCTCCTCCCTACCTTTTATCTTAGCCTGCTGGACACACTTTCCTCATTCCTGAAGAAGGGCTTATGCCCGAAACGTCGATTCTCCTGCTCCTTGGATGCTGCCTGACCTGCTGCGCTTTTCCAGCAACACATTTTCAGCTCTGATCTCCAGCATCTGCAGTCCTCACTTTCTCCTTGATTCTCTTTGCAATCAATCAAATGCAAATAAACATGTTTTATGAAGAGCAAAATATCCTCCCTGCCAAATTATGACACACGAGATGAACCAGAATCAAGTTAATTATATTTGCCTTTTTCATTGCTTCTCATAGAGTCATAGAGATGTACAGCATGGAAACAGACCCTTCATCCAACTGTCCATGACGACCAGATATCGCAATCCAATCTAGTCCCATCTGTTCATGCTTTGATTTTTGTGACACTCCCTATGACCTGACGCTGAAGGTGATTAAAATCTTTGATCTCAAGTTCAATAGCTTTACATGTCCTGAAATTGGACAGAGTAAAGCGCAGTTCCATGCCTCAAGTCTGGAGCACAAACTACTGATTTGATTTGAGAAGTATTGATGCTCAGATCCAAGATTTAATTTAGAGATCATATGAGTAGGATTAAAGCAAGAACTGGTAATTCCACACAGGTGCCCTTTACGGCTCTCTCTGCCATGAGTGTTGGAGTCTTTTCTCTGATGCCAAGGTGAAGGAGTCTTATTTTGCACCTGGGCCTTGCCTGACCAAAAAGCTACAATGCCAGTTTAAGATGTGGTGAAAGTGGCATGCTAGACAGCAAGATTATGTAAGGCTTCCTACATAACAACAGTGACTAAACTTCAACCAAGTACAGCATTAGCTGTCAATCGCTTTGGGGAGCCTCAGATGTTACATCAGGCTTTCCATTTTGTTTTAACCATTTGGCTGAATGGTCACTGGCCAGAGACAGACACCATCACCCAAGCAAGGAATACTTCAAGACATCACAGACATCAGTTCCAAAATCATTAAGAAGATGGTAAAAATTCAAAGTGCCTTTTGGCAACACACACCAACTTTTCCCAGTCCTTTGGCAGTATCTATTGTATTAGAAATACATCCACTTCCTAAATATGCTCCTACAAATTAATTACAATATTTATTCACACAGATTTCAAATACAAAGTTCAATCTAGCTCTGGAGATGTAGAAGGGTATTGCACAAGCATTAGTTTTGTATCTAATGTGTTACATTATTGGAAAGAAAACCATCAAGTTGAAATTTTCACGAATTGGGTGCTTTTTCATAACTCAAGGATACAAAAGGAAGGAGGTTTGCTAGCAAATACCCCGTCACCTGAAGAAGGGTCACTGGACCTGAGATGTTAACTCCATAGCTGCTGCTGATCTGCTGTTTTTCCAGCAATTTCTGGTTTTGATTTTGATTTCCGGCATCTGCAGATCTGTAGTGTGTTCAGGTAACTTAAATTAATTTTAAAATGTATTATATGTGAGTGCTGTCTTTGATTTTTTTGGGAAAGAAGTGAGGAACAATGATTGTATCATTAGGGAATCTCAAATGGAGATGGGAAACAATCTTGATCTCGGAGTATTGCAGTTCCTGCTGTCAAACACTGGAGGCTGCTACTTAGCTCACCTGTGCCGTCTAGTGGTAGCAAGTGGAACATTTACTTTACGAAATTAAGTCCCCCATCTTGGGCAATTTTGATTTGCAGCTGATATTCCTCTGACTGAGAGGAAGATAGAAAGTATGTTTGGCGATTTTAATGAAACACATTTGAAATTGTGCCCATTGCCCACCGTGCCAATGAATCTAAGTACAATTTCCCTTGTAGCACTGGAAAGGCAGCAATTAGAGACAGATCACCTGCCCATATAATCTCTCCAGCCATTTGACCCATGAAAAAGATTCACTCCTGATGAAGGCCTTTTGCCCGAAACGTCGATTTTCCTGCTCCCCGGATGCTGCCTGTCCTGCTGTGCTTTTCCAGCACCTCCCTAATCTTGACTCTAATTGCCAGCATCTGCAGTCCTCACTTTCGCCCTGAAAAAGTTCACTGGTCTACTAGCCTATTTGTGGAGTTGAAACTTGCAATGCCTGTGCAAAGAAATTTGCATGATAAGGAGTTCCAACAAGGTACTATTGAAGCCAGGCATATAGTCAGTGAGCTCTTCAGCATCCAAAGCAGACTTTCAGATTGGCAACACAGCAGGCAGTGATAACACATTGCAATTTTGAGGACCTGGCAGGAGATCCAGAGAAGGTGCATGACATAAGGTGAAGTTTAAAGATGAGGCATCCATGTTATTGTGTGAAATAGCAGCACCGTGAATATGTATAAATTAAACAAAGTTGCAAAGAACAGTACAGTCCAGGAACAGGCCCTTCAGCCCATCAAGACTGCAGGGACACATGATGTCTTTCAGAACTAGAAACCTTTTACCCTTACGTGGTCCATATCTCTCTGAACAGCAATTTCAGTTCAATAAAAATACTTTCTACATTTACATGTTGTGATCACGGTTGTCATGTTGGAAATGTAGAAGCCAATTTGAACACACCAAGCTCCTACAAATAACGAAGAATTAAATAGACAAACTGTTTTCGATGGTGTTGGTATCACGCGTCATCTAACAGATGGTTGTCTCTCCATGCCACACTGAATTGTCCGTTTAGAATTTTGTGCTCAAGTCTCTGATGTGATTCTTGAACCTACAACCTTCATGAAGCAAACTTACTTCCAAATAAACCATAGTTGGCACAATGGGAGAAGAGATTTTTATACAAATTCCATGTCTACATTGGGAAGTGTATACATCTATTGAAAATGGAGAAAGTGTCAGGAAATTACTGTCTTCATCTTCTATTTCTTGTGTAATCATATAATGGAACAGTAAATATGCTGCAGAAAGGAATTTCAATTCACATCAACCACCAGCACCATTTTGCTGCTGAGGCCCAGTCATGTTACCCATGTTTTCCAAATGAACATTGGTCTGATAAGGAAAATCTTTGGAAAGCCAGGAGGTTGGAAAGCACAACAACATTTGTAAGTCTCTCTGACTTGAGTACTTAGAGTCTGCATGTAGAACAATATGTACAATGGCAGAAAGTGACATAAATTGTGGTTCATTCACAAAGTGTCATTTTTTCTTCCAAGTACAGGAGAGACCTAGAGACCCTTCAACACTACTCAAAAACTCCCACACAGTTGAGGCTTCTTGTCCTCCCATTCAAAGTGCCTACTTTACAGTTACCAGTTCAGTGAGAAAGATAAATGTTGATCAGGCCAAGAAAGCACGTAGTAAGGCACTGTTCACTAGTGTGGAAAGGGTAGCATTGGTGAATAATCAGATTGTTATTAGCCAGACTCTTATTGAACTGCATACTATTAGGGAGATGCAAGGCATATCTTAATCAGCTTCATGTCGAACTGACACCATTTGAGCAGCAAGATTGCACGGGGCAGTCACTTGGCCGCTAGTATACATCAAAAACTGGTTTGGACAATAGGGAAGAGTCTAACACTTTGCCTGTAAAATGAGAAATGAAAATATTTTTATTAATAGCAAAAATACACTTTACTCATTCAAAAAATCTTTTGTGTACATGACCAGCTACTGAAGCAATTCAGTATAGTCTTTGCACATGAGGAACAAACAGACATTAGAATTTGGCATTCTCTGCAGTTGAGGAAAAAAACCCAAAGAATTCATCTTATGCAGAACAATATCTCCATATATTTGAGGCACCGAGAGGCTCTGATAACTGAAGAGACGCCCATTGTACTTTGGCAGAAAGACCTTAGGTGGTCATCGTTCCCCACTGCAGCTGCCCCAAGCCTTAGTGCACCCTTTAAGACATGGTCCTGGACCTTGGAATGTGTCAGTCTGCAACACTCGATTGAGATTAGAGTGGTGCTAGAAATGCATAGTAGGTCAGGCAGCATCCAAGGAGCAGGAAAACCAACATGCTGAACATGTCCAGCACCACTCTAAACTTGACTTAAATCTCCAGCATCTGCAGTCCTCACTTTCCCCTAACACTCGGTTGAGGTCAGCTCTTTGCACAGGAAGACTAACACGGTTTGGGCAGACCAAAGAGCATCTTTCACCAATTTAATGGTCTTCCAGGGCACATATTTGTCTCAATGTGAGTTCCATGGAAACAGAACATAGAGTCCTGCATCACAGAGCTATTCAGGACGAACCTCAATAAAAACCACTGCATCTCTCCCCAGAGCTTCTTTGCAAAGACATATTCCAGAAGAAGATGTGTGATAGTCGCTCAGCTGCTTTGTGGAGAAACATGCGGTGGTGCAGAGACTCCAGGTGTAAATAAAGAATCTCACCAATGGTAGCCTTCTCACCACTAGGAGAATGTCAGAACTGCAGATGGTGGAGATCAGAGTCGAGAGAGTGGTGCTGGAAAAGTACAGGTCAGGCAGCATCCGAGGAGCAGGAGAATCGATGTTTCGGGCATAACCCTTCATCAGCCCTTCTCACCAGTAGCCAAGCAATATCTTGGTGCTTGTTGGAAAGTTCTGGGAAGAAGGCAATCTGCCAAATGATTTTGAGAGTCTGCTCAGTGAACCATCCAATAGGACCAACCCTCTCCTTTTTTTGCAGTGTCTTCTGGATGCTACGTGCTGACCACTACCTGATGGACTTGCGGTCCAAGTTGTTTCTCTTGACAAATATTTTCACGAGGGACAGGTGAAACAAAGTGACCCAACTACTTGGACTGTCTGTGGGAATGAGGCCAGGCCTATTCTTTATAACATCAGGGACAGGTAGAACCTAAGTACATGGTGACACTTGATGTTTATGAACCAAGGGTGTATGCACAGCTTGATGCAGCTGCACACAAAGGTGGCCATCGGGATGAGAGCAGTGTTAGATACATTCTTCCCTCCATTGTCTAGAGCTTTCTACTTGGTGTCCCTTTGGATGTGGTCCATCTTTGACCTCCAGATGAACTGGAAGGTGGCTCATATTGCTGCAATGGTGCAGGTTTAGGGAATCGGCCAGACCTGTGCCACATACAACAACACTTAAAGTACTCTTATCTAATGCCCACCAGTGGAAAGGGAGCCATGCTCCCATATTCCCAGTTTCTACCTCACCTTGGTGATACACTCCTCCCAAGTTTTTGTACAAACTCCAGCTCCTCTAAACCATATTCCCAGCACCTTTAGGCAATCTGTCCTGACAGTGAAGAGGATAAAGGATTGGTCAGCCCATTTCCCAAAGAACATGGCCTCATTTTTTCCCCCTCAATTTACCTTGGCTCCCAAGGCCAGTTTGAACTGGTTACAGATGCTCATAAATCTGTGCACTGACAGCAGATCTAAGCAGAAAACAGCATCATCATCATCATCATCATCATCATCCGTATACAGGGAAACTTTGACCTGCGGTCCTCCACTCTCTGGAATAGTCACTGCTGTCAGAATCACATCCCTTCTGATGGACTCAACAAAAGGCTGTATCTGTGCTGCAGTCAGCAATTGACACGTGAGCCAACGTTATCTGCAATGGAAACCTTAGTGAAGCAGGCCACAGTATAGTCAGAACAAGTTCCATCAATTGTTCCATTGCGCTCTTGAATACAAATAATTATTTTGTTTTCAGCTCCAGGGGTAAAATAAGCCCTTTTGGTATTTGCTTTCTCACATTTTTACTGGTATAGGCTGCAAGGGTTGGGTTGGAATGTAAATCAAATAGTGAATTTACAGCATAAATATTTTGTAGAATTTACATTTACTGCCACGGGGGCATAAAATGAATTTATCCCACAGTATCACAACCCCACTTTCAAAATACAAATCGTTAAAGTCTTATTATTAAATAGAACAAGTTTAACATTTACATAGAGTTGTTTTGTCCAGTGGTTCAAAAGTATTTGATTTTATTTTTAATTAATTTTCCTCTGCCAATGGGTTGGCAGCTAACTCTACCCAGTGTCTGGGTTCAAAGGTGAGGCGGTGTGTGGGGTTGTTGGTGCCATGGAATGAATGGGAAGCATAGGCAGCTGGCAGATGCTTGCCAGTGGGTAGCTGAACACCCATTGATGCAGACTGGTAATGTCAAGGTTAAAAAGCTTTGCCCGCCAAGTGGTTAATTTTGAAATTATGCAGAATTTTAATGTGACTTAATAGGGGTCAGAGACATCCACTGGAGGACAGCTCTTACATGATATGTGCCAGATTGTTAATCAACTCGCAATTCACCTTCTGAAATGAATCATTTCCATTCTTAAAGCAACTATGCAGAATAAATATAAGTAAAATGACCAGACAATTGAGCCAAAGAAACCATGCTGTCATGTAACATCTCAAATTAGTTTCCTTTCTGTTCTGCAGCTTTGTCTATCATGGTTACTTTGCTAATAGCAGAAGCACACATGATGTGATGAATCTTCTCCTCTTTCTCAAAGGGAAGGTCAGATCCGTGATTTCAAATATTTCCAGTCATAAAGCTGCCTATCAAACATTAACCCATCTATAGGTTTCACCAGCACTTATCTTTTGAGAGCAAAACTAAGGGCTGTCAATAAGACAGTCACCAAGAAACTTTAGGGAATTGATAAAAAAAAGTTCATCAAATAGAGGTGTGAGTGTAGAAGTCTCGACAGCAGGGGATAATTTAGATGCGAAATAAAGATGCATTTTAAGGGGAGGATAGCTAAGCATCTGAGGGAGCCATGGACAGAGAGTAATGCTGACAGAGTTAGAGTTAGAGGAATGATAGAGATTTGATTGTTGCATAAATGCTGACATGGATTGAATGAGCTGTTTCAGTGCTGAATATTCAATGGATTAATGTGAGGTTGCTTTGAATTTTGTCTTCGTCACTTTAAAAGTGATAAAGAACTTCAGCTACTGGTGTGAAACCAGGGGCCTCCATGTGATCAACTAATTTTGTGCTTGAATTAACTTATTGAATAAAACCTTTGTGAGAGGAGAAGTGACAAAAATTAAAGGTGAATTCTATGTGTGCCTGCTTTTTGGGAAAAGGCTAGCTAGACGGTTCAGAGGTTGGGAATTTCTGCTGTTAGGAAAATGGAAAGGATATGTCGTGATTTCCTAATATAGAGCTAAAACATAAAAGATTTTGGTTTGGTTCTCCATGTAGCTGATCTGCTGTTGTGATTGTTGCTGATGGCAGGAGTGAAAGCGCAGAATGTGACTCAGCAAGGGGCACTTCTGTTAATGAAGCAAGGAAGGATTACACAGACTCACTGAGGAATAACGTCAAAATGATGTACATTCCCTGATCACCACAGTCGAATAGTTTATCTTATCTCATGGTCCAAACCACCAAGTAATGCCTCGTGCTCATTTTGAAGCATTCAAGTTCTTTGTTACCATGGCGATTCAACTTGATCACCTTTGTTGCAAAATAGGCTGCAAGCACCTGGTTCAAGGAAATTCAATAGGATTCAGACTGAAAGGCACTTGAAGAGAAGTTGAAGCTTTTAGCTGGTGGCTGTGTAACATTGACATCCCATCAGTGTGTGTTTTAATCTGAAACTATCAGATAGTAATTGTACTGACAAATATGTTGATTATTTTGATTATATTAACAAATAGGCTGCAGTTCAGATTTTGTTTCTGAGTTACTTAACATAATTTTAATTACTAACAGAATTTTAAAAATACAGGCAACTAATGACTCAAAATAAATGAGTTGTGTGGCTTTCTGATATTTGAAAACAAAAGAAGATTTGCTGTACAGTTTTCAGCAGAAATTTGTCAAACTGTACCCGATAAAGTGCCAGATCAGAGACTTGTTAGATGGAGCAATGGTAATTGAATGCTTACCAGCTGTGCGAGTATCTTTAGGTTTGTTTTCCTTTCACACAAATGATGTGGAAATAGGTAAAAGAAGAATCATGAAGTTTTCTCAAGATACCATGTTACATGACAAGCAATATCAGGAAAAAATGCAGATGAGCACGCTGTTCTCATGTAGTCATTAAAATCCCATGAAACTATTTCAAGAAGTTATAGGAAGGATATTGTTAAACTGAAAAGAGTGAAGAAGAAATTTACAAATATGTTGCCTGTACTCAATGGTCTGAGTTATAGGGAGAGGTTGGACGAGCTGGGAGATTTTTCTTTATAGCACCTAGGAGGCTGAAGGGGAATCTTATGGGGGTGTGTGAGACCATGAGAGGCCTGGATAAGGTGAATGAACTCAGTCATTTTCCCAGGATTTATGACTATGATTAAAAGTGGAATGGTCAGATGCTGTGTATTGCAAAGCAGTGTTCTGCTTTATATGTTGTAGAAAACAACGATGAAAGGAAATATTCCATACGCGATAAGATGCTTGACAGACTTGCAGGATTAACAATATATTTGGAACACCTTCACCTACAGTCTGTAGTGGTTCAAGACCAAGTTTCACCACCTTCTCAAGGGAATCCAGAGATTAGCCATAAATGCTGACCTTGCCAGAAGTGAGCAAACAACAAAGAACAGTAACAGCACAGGAAGAGGCCTTGCGGCCCAACAAGCCTACATATGATGCCTTTCTAAACTAAAAACCTTTTGCCTTTCCCTCTATTCCCTGCTTATTTATATATTTGTCAAGATGTCTCTGAAACATTGCCATTGTATCTGCCTCCACCATCTCCACTGGCAACACGTTCCAGTCATTTACCAACCTCTGTGTAAAAATACTTGCCTGTCACATCTCCTTTAAACTTATCCCCTTTTACCTTAAACCTATGCGCCCAAGTAATTGACATTTATACTCTGGGAAAAAGACTTTGACTATCCATTCTGTCCATGCCTTTCATTATTTTGTAACTACCATCAGGTCGCCCCTCATCCATCAATGATCAAGTAAAAACAAACCATGTTTGTCCAATCTCTCCTCATAGTTAATACCCTCTAAATCAGGCAACATCCTGGTAAACCCTTTCTGTGCCCTCTCCAAAGCCTCCAGACCTTCTACTAGTGTGGCGACCTGAACTGTACACAATATTTGAAATGAGGCCTATCTAAAATTCTATACAGCATAACTTGCCAATTTTTATATTGTATGCCCCAACCGATGAAGACAAGCATGTTATATACCTTCTTGAGAATGAAAGTTTGAAAGATTAGTGAAGGGCACAAGCAGTTCAATCTTTCAAGGTGGGACTGTAAGTTGGAAAGTATGTAAACAATTCTGTACATAAGCATTAAATATGGAAGCAAGAAAGTGATAGTAATGTGTTGCAAGCCATTGGCTAAACTGCATTAGTTAGAAATATTGGGCCAGACTTATCAGCCTCTGGATAGTCAGAAACTGGATGTACCCTGAAATATAAGTGTTGGGGCTATCCGGAAATGATAGACACAATAAGATATTGGTGAAGAATTAGGCCATTTGGCCCATCGAGTCTGCTCCACCATTCAATCATGGCTACTTTTGCTGGACATTAACCCAGACACCCAGGTAATATTCTGGGGGCCAAAGCCCACCATGGCAGATGGTGGAATTTAAATTCAATAAAATAATCTTGAATTAATGATGACCATGAATCATGATAGCCTTTTGAAAAAACTAATTTGGTTCACTAATATCCTTTAGGGAAGGAAAATGACATTCCTACCTGGTCTGGCTATGTATGACTCTCGACCTACAACAATGTGGTCAACGTTTAACTGCACGCAGTCAGGAACAGGCAATAAATGCTGGCAACATTCTGTAAATGAATAATAAAAAAAAGTGTTTGTCAAGTCCACTCTCCCACTTTCGCCCCATAACCCTTGATCCCCTTACTAATTGAGAACTTATCTCTGTCTGTCTTAAATACACTCAATGGCTTGGCCTCCACTGTTCCTCAGATTCGCCAACCTCTGGATGAAGAAATTCCTCCTCACCTCAGTTCTACAGGGTCATCCTTTCACTCTGTGGCTTTGCCCTTGGGTCTAAGCCTCTTCTATTGGTGAAACATCTTCTCCATGTCCACTCTATCCAAGGCTCTGAGTATTCTATAAGTTTCAATGAGATCTCCCTCTCATCCTTCTAAACTCCTGCAAGTACAGTGCTGACTATGCAATAATAGCCCAGGAGATTTAAACTTCTGATGAGCAATTACCTGATGTCTGGAAGCTTCTAACCAATTTACCTTAATAATTTGCCAGAAAAGGTTAAAAGGATTAAAGCTGACTCGAGATTAGCTGACTCCATCCACCCACCGTGACTCACCACCAACCTGGCAAATGCTCAAACTGAGCCACACCATCACCCATACTTACTTGCCATTAATCACCTGATATTGCTGTTTCTTTTCATGCCACCCAGAACACCAAAAAACCAACACCTTGGCTCCATAGATAACTGACTTAATCCTATGAATGTCTAGCCCTCACCATCCCAGATATCTTACTCAAACTACCCCCTCATCCATTTTCTAGCCATCTGTACGTTCCCACTCACACCTGGTTTCCTACTCCCTCAACCACTTGGCACACTAACCCCTCAACCACTTGGCACCCTCATCTCATTGCAAGAGGAAAATTAAAATGCTGGGAAGAGTACAGCATTCAATAGAATGGTGTCGAAGAGTGTGGCGCTGGAAAAGCAAAGGTGGTCAGGCAGCAGCCAAGGAGCAGGAGAATTGACATTTTGAGCATAAGTCCTTCATCAGGAATGAGGTGTGTGGCCCAAGGGGGCTGAGAGATAAATGGGAGGGGGTGGGGCTGGGGAGAAGGCAGCTGAGAGTGCAATAGGTAGATGAAGATGGGGGTGAAGGTGATAGGTCGGAGAGGAGTGTGGAGCAGATAGGTGGGAAGGAAGATGGACAGGGAGGACAGTTCAAGAGGGTGGTGCTGAGTTGAAAGGTTGGATCTCGGATAAGGTGGGGGGAGGGGAAATGAGGAATGGTGAAATCCACATTGGTTGGAGGGTCCCAAGGTGGAAGGTGGAAGATGAGGCATTCTTCCTCCAGGTATTGGGTGGTTAGGGTTTGGAGGTGGAGGAGGCCCAGAACTTGCATGTCCTTGGCAGTATGGGAAGGGGAGTAGAAGTGTTCTGCCACAGGCTAGTGGGGTTGCTTAGTGCGTGTGTCCCAGAGATATTCTCTGAAACGTTCCGCAAGTTGGCGCCCTGTCTCCCCAATGCAGAGAAGATCATATCAAGAGCAACAGACACAGTAGATGACTTGTGTGGAAGTACATCTCTGTCGGATGTGGAAGGATCCTTTGGGGTCATGGATGGAGGTAAGGGGGGAGGTGTGGGCACAGGTTTTGCAATTCTTGCAGTGGCTAGGGAAGTTGCTGGGTGTGGAGGGTGGGTTGGTGAAGGGTGTGGGCCTAACAAGGGAGTCACGGAGGGAATGGTCCCTTCGGAATACAGATAGGGATGGGGAGGGAAATATACCCCTGGTGGTGGAGTCTGTTTGTAGGTGGTGGAAATAGCTCCCTCTTGGATTGTCCTACCTGTCCATTTTCCTTCCCACCTATCTGCTCCACTCTCCTCTCTGACCTATCAACTTCACCCCCACCTTCATCTACCTATGGCATTCTCAGCTACCTCCCCCCCAGCCCCATCTACCCCATTTATCGCTCACCCCCATGGCCCACAAACATCATTCCTGATGAAGGCTTATGCTTGAAATGTTGATTCTCCTGCTCCTCGGATCTAGCTGACCTGCTGTGTTTTTCCAGCGCCACACTCTTCGACTCTGATCTCCAGCACCTGCAGTCCTCCCTTTCTCCTATTCAAAAGACTGGTACCAGGAATTAATAGTTATTCTGAGAAGATAGGCTTGAAAGTTGAAACAATGAAAAATTGATGGGAATGGAATTCAGTAAAGATTTCCAAGATTATGAATAGAGTTTGAGAATGGAAATGTAGCCTTGGTAGGAAAGGCACCTTTTGAACATTGAACATAGAATATAGAACAGCACAGAACAGGCTCTTTGACCCACCATGCCTGTGCTGACTATGATGCTATTCTAAACTAAACCCTTCTGCCTGCTCAGAGACTGCGCCCCTCAATTGTCTGCCTGTTCATGTGACTGTCCAAATGCCTCTTAACCATTACAATCATATTTGCTTCAATCCTCCTTTGGCAGTGTGCTCTAGGCACTTACCACCCTCTGTGTAAAAGTCTTTCCTTGCACATCTCCTTTAAATATTTCCCCTCTTGCCTTAAACTTATGCTCCCATTTCCACCCTGGGAAAACAGATTGAATATTCACCATGTTCATGCCTCTTATAATTTTATGTTCTCCTATCACTGCAATACTCAGAGAGAGCTGCACTGTCAAAGTTACTATTTTTCAAGTTGGATTTTAAATAGAAGCCCTTCTCTGGCATTCAAAGCTGAGCAGGGATGTTCTGCCAGGTGTTTTGGCCAATATTTCTCCAACAACCAATAGTCATATTGCTGTTAACGGCTTGTTGGTGTGTGCAAAGTGAATGTTGTGTTTTCTATATTGGAACACTTGCAAAACTATTTTGTTGCTTGCAAAATCAGAGTTCATGAAAGGCTTTGTATAATAGCACCTCTTCCTTTCTTTTTGTTGCTGCAGCATTGCTTATGGGTTGCACAGAAATGAAATAAAGGGATAAGGTGAGAAAGACCAGGAAAATATAATGAGAAGACATGGTCAGGAGAAGAATAAGAGGGCATTGAAATAATTATTTTCACATTTGTGTCAAAATGACTTTATCACCAGTAGCAATCAAGACAGGAATTTTAAGAATTTGTGAAAGGCTGTTTTATAAGTATTTGAAAATGGAGAATGTATGGTGTCAAGTAAATTGGATTAGATTAGACGACTCGAGTTGAAGAGTTAGCTACAACATAGACATATTGTACCTTTTCTGTATTTCATTCATTTAAAACAATTCACTGCCAAAGTGAAAATGATTTATTTTCAATATAGGCAGAAATCATATCACAGTAATAACAACAGTAAGAGGAGTATTGATTCCATCTCTTTTGGATAAGGGAGAAACTTTGCTCAGAACTACTTGTATTTCCTTACATCCTTATATGCAACTAAACCATATTAGTCACCCCTGGTAGATAGTACTGTAATCTGTAGCATCAAAGGTTTACTGTGTTGGGGAACCAAAACCTAGTTTAGCTTATTAATGTTTTAGCTTGGAAATGCCAAATCTTCATTGATTCTGCTATATTTTACAATCATATATGCACATGATTCAAGCTTCAAGTAACAGCATCAGACAATGCAGTCTTCTTGTTCAAGTCTCCTGTGTTTTGATCCATTCACTTCTTTTATTTTCATGTTTTAGTGGTTCTCGCAAACTGCAAAAGCTCATCACAAACAACCTGGCTGGCTCCATTCTGTCCATCGTTAGCATCATCTATTACATAGCCTATGTCCTTGTTTGCTCAGAAATCAGCACATCTTCCTTTAAATCATCCATCAAAGCATGACAGCACCACCTAACAGTGATTTCAAAGATTTACGTCATTAGATTCCAAAGGTAAAAAGATAATTATTCATCATCTCAACATTCTTTCACTCAAGGGTGAAGAATTTCTGATGTATCACCACTATTAGTCATTATAAAGACACCACTTTCATATTTAAGCATTTTATTGCACCTCTAAGTCTACCGATCTAAATGAACAAAGCCAAGTTTCATTTTCACAATTAAAGATTCAAATAGTGCATGGTTTCACTGCTGTTGACCTGCATTATACTCTGCCTCTCAGCACGAATGCTTTCCTGCTTGTTGCGGTTCTCTTGGCTTGTCTCATTGTCCTGAAACATCTATGCTTTTTGGTATAAGCAAAATACTGCAGATGCTAGAAGTCTTAAACATCAATAAAAAATGCTGGAGAAACTAAACCGGTCTGGCAGCATTTGTGGAACTCAAAACAGCTAAAATTTTCAGGTCAGATATGAGCTTCAGAACACCTCTGACGAGGAATTAACTCTGTTTTTCTCTATCCACAGACGTTGCCAACTCTGTTAGTTTCTCCAGCATTTTCTATTTTTATGCTTTGATCGTTTTAGTTTGCATAGGTGCAATGGGGTGTTGTTTAAAATGATGTGTTCAAGTTTTGCAGTAAGGCTTGAAGACTCAATTTTCTGACTATGTGCCTGTTATCACAGCCATATTGACATTCATGTTAACCTGTGATAAGAGTTCCTGTGGGATTGAATGACTCTTGTAACCGTTACAATCAAGTGGGTTCACAAAATCCACTTACTAAACAGACAAAAATGAATTGTTGTTGTTATAGTACTGGGATACAGTGATAGCTAAACTTGTCTGAACTTAGTATTAATATTAAGATCTTATATGTAGAATCTAGTTAGCAGGTCTGACTGACACTTTGAAAATTGCAAAGTTGTGAATCTGCGACAACACTGATTTCGTTAAGAGCTGTCATCCATGTATAATATCAAGCTGATTTTATATTGAAAGTACAACCACACAGTGCTAAAATGCTGCATATAGAGATGGTTATTTGTCCTGAATACTGATCCATTGGAATCCGCCTGGTTGACACTGGAAAATGAAGATATGAAGCATTAACTGAAAGCTGATTGTGCATGCATAAATGTTGAGGTGCTGTTTGAGAAATCAAAGTGAAATGTCAAAGCCCATAGTGCAGATCACTCTCAGCTCTGAATAGGATAGACAAAACAAATCAGAAACAGTGATTCATTATTGCCTTCTTGGATTTTCATAAGCCGAATATTGAGTGATTTCAATTATGTGGAGAAACTGGGTAGTCCAAGATGGAGGAAGGGAACAATTTCTGGCTGTAACAGCTGTTCCTTTATTGAGGTATTTTAGGTGTTGGACGTGATTTCCTCGAATTCCAGGAGCAGCAATTACTGTTTTATATGCTGTTGCATTGTTTTGGAACTTTGGAAAAAAAAAGTCAAAACAACAGCAGTTTTAAAAGGGAAAAGAACAGACAAAGGAAGCACATGATGAGGTCAGTGCAGGAGAGAGAGAGAAAGAAACTGACACAGCAGTGAACCTGCACAGTTGCTGCCTTTGCTGTTTGAATTCATGTAACGCTGGACATCGGAGTGCTTCTGGGAAAATTAACAAACAGTGAAATTCACAACTGATCTTGAAGGAACTGTTGGGTGAAGTTCACAGCATAGAAGCAGATAAGTGTATTGTTTTTAAGTGTGAACTCCAGAAAGTCTGCAGTAGTGAGTAGAGTGGATTCTTTCTTGATTATATGTTTTTTGAGATATGTCTCCAGATTAAACTCAAAATATAAGCCATAACTATTAATTTAACCTGGGGCAGTGTTTTGTAGAGGAATAAGACTGTGTTATTTTCTGGGTCTGGAGATTGTGAAGGAGCAAAAATGGCCTTTAGTTGAGTGATATGTACTTCTTGTCAGATGTGGGAGTTTAAAGAGAGTTTAAGGGTTACTATGGATTATATCTGCAATAAATGCTGTTGGTTGCGAATCTTATCAGATTGAATGGATTGGTTGGAGACATAATTAGAAGCAATGAAGAATTTACAACAGCAACAGTATGTGATGGATAGCAGTTATAGGAAGGGGGGAAAGCCTCAGATACAGTCACATAGATGGGTTAACTCCAGGAAAGGTAAGAGAGGTAGGCAGCTAGTGCAGGAGCCTTCTGTGGCTATACCCATTTCAAACAAATATGCTGTTTTGGAAAATGTAGGGGGTGATGGATTCTCAGGGGAACGTAGCATGAACAGCCAAATTTCTGGTATTGAGACTGGCTCTAATGCAATGAGGGGTACGTCGGCTTCCAAGAGATCAATTGTGTTAGAGGACTCTCTAGTCTGAGGTACAGACAGACTGTCTGTGGCCAGCAGCGAGAAATCAGAATGGTGTGTTGCTTCCCTGGTCCCAGGATCTAGGATGTCTTAGAGAGGGTGCAGAAAGTTCTCAAGGGGGAGAGGGGCCAGCAAGAAGTCATTGTCCGTATTAGAACCAATGACATAGGAAGGAAAAAGGTTGACATTCTGAAGGGAGATCACAGAGAGTTAGGCAGGAATTTAAAACAGAGGCCCTCGAAAGTAGTAATATTTGGATTACTCCCAGTGCTGAGAAATAAGAAAGGGATGATCACCTTATTGGGATTGTATTATAGACCCCCTAATAGCCAGAGGGAAATTGCGAAACAAACTTGTAAGGAGATCTCAGCTATCTGTAAGAATAATAGGGTGGTTATGTTCGGGGATTTTAGCTTTCTGAACATAGACTGGGACTGCCATAGTGTTAAGGGTTTAGATGGAGAGGAATTTGTTAAGTGTGTACAAGACAATTTTCTGATTCAATATGTGGATGTACCTACTAGAGAAGGTACAATACTTACCTACTCTTGGGAAATAAGGTAGGGCAGATGACTGAGGTGTCAGTGGGGGAGCACTTTGGGGCCAGTGATGGAAAAGGATAGACCAGATTAGATTAGATTAGATTAGATTACTTACAGTGTGGAAACAGGCCCTTTGGCCCAGATCTAAAAGTTGAAGTTCTAAATTGGAGAAAGGCCAATTTTGACAGTTTTAGGCAAGAACCTTCAAAAGCTGATTGGCTCAGATGTTCGCAGGTAAAGGGACGGCTGGAAAATGGGAAACCTTCAGAAATTAGATAACGAGAATGCAGAGAAAGTATATTCCTGTTTGGGTGAAAGGAAAAGCTGATAGGTATAGGGAATGCTGGATGACTAAAGAAATTGAGGGTTTGGTTAAGAAAAAGAAGGAAGCATATGTCAGGTATAGACAGGATAGATCGAGTGAATCCTTAGAAGAGTATAAAGGCAGTAGGATTGTACTTAAGAAGGAAATCAGAAGGGCAAAAAGGGGACATGAAAAAGCTTTGGCAAATAGAGTTGAGGAGAATCCAAAGGGTTTTTACAAATATGTTAAGGACAAAAGGATAACTAGGGAGAGAATAGGGCCCCTCAAAGATCAGCAAGTTGGCATTTGTGTGGAGCTGCAAAAAATTGAGGAGATATTAACCGTGTATTTTGCATCAGTATTTACTGTGGAAAAGAATATGGAAGATATAGAAAGTAGCGAAATAGATAGCGACACCTTGCAAAATGTCCACATTACAGAGGAGGAAGTGCTGGATGTCTTGAAATGCATAAAGGTGAATAAATCCCCAGGACCTGACCAGGTGTACTCTAGAACTCTGTGGGAAGCTAGAGAAGTGATTGATGGGCCCCTTGCTGAGATATTTGTATCATCAGTAGTCACAGGTGAGGTGCCGGAAGACTGGAGGTTGACAAATGTGGTGCCACTGTTTAAGAAAGGTAGTAAGGACAAGCCAGGGAACTATAGACCAGTGAGCCTGACGTCGTTGGTGGGCAAGTTGTTGGAGGGAATCCTGAGGGACAGGATATACATGTATTTGGAAAGGCAAGGACTGATTAGGGATAGTCAACATGGCTTTGTGTGTGGAAAATCATGTCTCACAAACTTGATTGAGTATTTTGAAGACGTAACAAAGAGGATTGATGAGGGCAGAGCGGTCGATGTTATCTTCAGTAAGGACTTCAGTAAGGTGTTCGACAAGGTTCCCCATGGGACACTGGTTAGCAAGGTTAGATCTCACTGAATA
>NC_057712.1:29540962-29601194 GCF_004010195.1 Chiloscyllium plagiosum
GGGAGTGTTGCTGAACAAAGAGACCTTGGAGTGCAGGTTAATAGCTCCTTGAAAGTGGAGTCACAGGTAGATAGGATAGTGATGAAGGCGGTTGGTATGCTTTCCTTTATTGGTCAGAGTATTGAGTACAGGAGTTGGGACGTCATGTCGCAGCTGTACAGGACATTGGTTAGGCCACTGTTGGAATATTGCAAGCAATTCTGGTCTCCTTTCTATCAGAAAGATGTTGTGAAACTTGAAAGGGTTCAGAAAAGATTTCCAAGGATGTTGCCAGGGTTGGAGGATTTGAGCTATGGGGAGAGGCTGAACAGGCTGAGGTTGTTTCCCCTGGAGCATCGGAGGCTGAGGGGTGACCTTACAGAGGTTTACAAAAGTATAAGGGACAAGGATAGGATAAATAGACAATGTCTTTTCCCTGGGATGGGGGAGTCCAGAACTATAGGGCATAGGTTTAGGGTGAGAGGGGAAAGACATAAAAGGGACCTAAGCGGCAACTTTTTCATGCAGTGGGTGGCACTGGTATGGACTGAGCTGCAGGAGGAAGTGGTGAAGGCTAGTACAATTACAACATTTAAAAGGCATTTGGATGGGTATATGAATAGGAAGGGTGTGGAGGGATATGGGCCGGGTGCTGGCAGGTGGGATTAGATTGGGTTGGGATATCTGGTCGAAGGGTCTGTTTCCATGCTGTACATCTCTATGACTCTATGACTAACTGGGCATTATTTCCTTGCAGTGGAGAAAGTTTGGAAAGATTGAATAAAGACAGTCCAATTTATGAAGAGTTTGACAGAGTAAATAGTTAAAAACTGTTCCCAGTTATAGACAGACAGTAATAGAGGATTCAAATTGAAAATAATTGGCGAAAGGACCAAGGAGAAGAGAAAATGAAAAAACGGAATCCCCAAAGTGAAAGAGTGATGGAAGTAGTTTTAATAATTACTTTCTAAAGAAGAAAATAATTGCAGAACTCGAATGAATGGTCAGGAAAGTGGGACTTGGTGTTTCAAAGTGTTGGTGCATTCGCAATAGGTTGAGTGGCCTTTTTCTGTGCTTCATCTTTCTATAATGTGAAGGTTGTGCAGGAAAGGTTAGAGATGGATTTGAAAAAAAAACTAGTTCCATTGGACTGAGGTCCTGGAAAAGAATTAATCCATAATATCAGAATTCTTTCATAATTTTGCTGGAAATAGTGAACACCTTGTTATGTTTATAATATTTCAGGGATACAGTGTCCAGGGAGACTTTCCTGCAATATTTATCATTGCACTTCTGGATGATAACAGGAGAAAACATCCCCTCCTCCCTCTCGATTTTTGTTACATGGAAAACAAATGTTGAGCATGCATTTTGTTCTAAAAGTGATAGACAGGATTTGTAATTAATTTAAATGTATGTGCCAAATACTGATAATGTTTGATTACATTGAAGGTACAGTGTAAATGATACCAGCACTGGGAGATAAAGCCTTTCCACATTTTACACTCTGCGCCAACATCAAGCATTCCCTGATCAAGTACGGGATAGAAACAATCCCTGTTAATTACAATGTCAAGAAAGGAATCCCCACTGCATAAGTGCAGATTTCCATTTTTAACTCCATGTGAGGTAGCTAAATTGATGCCAGTTTATTGTTGTAGAAATAACTTGTCAGTTAGTCACAAGGTTGAAAGTGCACAAATCAATATACTACCATTTTCAGTGATAGCACAGAGCTTTGTATCCAATTAACCTATCCTAGATTTTAATCTATTACTCTGAGATTCTGCACTTCAGTGCAGCAAGGACCTGGAATTATGAGAGTCCTACTCCATTGGTAAAAGTGCAGGAAAGTGGAAATCTGTCCACTTCTCCTGACAACCATTTCAAATTGTTTGAACTGAGATAGATGGGGCCAAAAGACCCTGGGAGCAGCAGGTTTCGAACCCCATTATCAGCATCAGTCATTTTGAGCAAGAGAGCTTTGAGAATGGCAGGCTGCCTGTTCTCATGAAAGGGGCATCCAGAGAGAGACTCATTAATATCATTTCTTAAGGCAAGTTAAAGAGGAATTTTCCTGCAATGACAGTAAGGGGGCAGCAGATTAACTGCCTGGTAGCAGATACTCAGTGACAGGCCCTGTCGATCTGTCTGGGTGGGAGAGCAGCCCTGATGTACATGGATTCCCTCTTCATGGTGATGGCTTGGCTGATTTCTCTATTATTAATTTAAGTTTTCAAATAAATGACTGAGAATGCATCATTGTATTGAAGCATAGTCTCAGTTACTTACCTTTCAATGTACCATTGGTGTGCCCTGGAATTGAAAGATCACAGAATGGCCTTCTAGCTTCAACAGCCTGCCTGTCACCCTTATTTGACTCAGGAACATGCCAATTAAGGTTGCAACCAAGTCAATATTGTAAAGGGTTGACTTTATCCCTCTGGAGCAGGTCAGGACCTGCTTCTCACCCAAATTCAACCCAGAGGCATCTGTATCGCCATGTTGAGTCACTGGTACCTGAAAAGTGTATCTGTGGCAAACTTCCTGGCCCTGACCTCCCAATCGACAAATGGGAAAGCAAATCAGGCTGCCCACTGCTTGCACATTCTCAGTTTCTCACAAGGCCACACCACAATGAAAAAACGAAAAAGTACTTCTTTAAAAATTCATTCATCGGATGTAGGTATCCCTAGCTAGGCCAGTATTTATTGCCCACCCCCATGGGCAGTTTAGAGTCACCTACATTGCTGTGTGTCTAGATTCATGTGTAGGCCAGACCAAGTAAAGCTGGTAGTTTCCTTCCCTAGAGGACATTAGTGAATCTGATGGGGTTTTCCTGACAATTAGCAAGGGTTACCTCAGTCATTATTAGACTCTTGATTCCATATTTTTATTGAATTCAAATGTGACCATCTGCCATGGCAAGATTTGAACTCACATGCCTTGAACATTACCTGGGTATTCTCGCCCACCCTCTGACGACCCCTTCTCCCGCCTCCAACACACCCCATCCACCTGGACACCCCGTGCTGGCCTCTTACCCGCCCTCGATCTCTTCATATCCAACTGCCGCCGGGACATTGACCGCCTCAACCTGTCCACCCCTCTCACCCACTTCAACCTCTCACCCTCACAACGCACAGCCCTCCACTCCCTCCACTCCAATCCCAACCTCACCATCAAACCGGCAGACAAGGGAGGCGCGGTGGTGGTTTGGCGCACCAATCTTTACACTGCTGAAGCTAGACGCAGACACCTCCTCCTATTGCCCCCTTGACCATGACCCCACCTCCCACCACCAAACCATCATCTCCCAGATCATCCATAACCTCATCACCTCAGGAGATCTCTCATCCACCGCCTCCAACCTCATAGTGCCACAACCCCGCACCGCCCATACTACCTCATCAGATCTAAAAGAGGCATTTTGGATAGAGTGGTAATTTCTTGCTCCTGCCCATCTCACCCATCCTTGTGAAAGCATCCTTCTCCACCCTGTGTAAATATGGGAATTCTGCTACCTCAAGATTTTCTCCTTTGAACCACCACCATTGTGCCTACTCTGCACAAAATAATCATGCTGACCATCTCTTGCCTTGTGCCAGATAAAAACAATTGGATGAGGTGCGAAGGACCTACTCGTGGATTTGTATGCCAGTAAAGAGGTGATCAACATATTTATTCACAGCTGAGTCACATCCAATTGCAGTTGAAAATGATATGTTTCATTGACTTTTCTAAACCTTGAAGTTATAGTTTAAATGAAGCTTCGTAATAAAACTGCTGCACTTGAAGTGGTGTGAGAGTGCGTGGTGCTAGGTTCTCACATTGTACTCAAGTCTCTTTTCAGTGAGTTTGCAGCTGATTTAAACTTCACCGTTTGTGCCAATCAAAAGTTATCCAGATAGTATTAATGCAAACTATACAACTGGTAGGTGCACAGATGGTTTGTTTCTCATGAATTAATTTTTACAAGCTTTGAGCTATCTCCATATCAATGAGCTGTGATAGTTCACTGGGATATTGTGCTGAAAGTGAAACCTAGAGTCGTCATGAAAGTGAAAATTTGATTGTCATCAAATTGCCCATTTTTTCCTGACTGTCTAATTTAGGTTAAAATAATATGCACAAAGGTTTTTATTATTAGAAACAGAACTTTTATTATAATCAATATTTTAAACCATATTCAGAAATAGACAATTTGTAGTGCTCATCCATAACTCTATAATTTAAACTTAAACTGGACCTTCACCAAAAATAGGACAAAGGACTGAGAGTCCTATTGATAGTATTTCTGTGCTCACTTTTATTGGCTTAGCGTTTTCTGTCATTTGGAATAAGGTGATTAAAAACACATAGCCAATTTCAGCAAAAATTAAAATTGCAATCTCACTTCCTGCTCATCAATAACTTTAATCTTCAATTCTTCACTCATCTGCTCCAGAGGAAAGTTCATTTGATCATTTAATATAAAGTAGATTTTCAATGAGAATTTTTTGCTCAAAAAAAACAATGCATGAGTTTTGCTTGTTTCAAACTTAATGTCCCATCAATAATATTGTGAGTGTTCATCGCTTTATTTATAGTCTGGAGAATTTGAGTTCCATTCTCACAGAGGTGGTTTGAGAACTCATAAGATATCTCGAAATAAAAGTGAATATTGGGAACAGTGATGTTGAGAAGTTGTTGTATTTCAATTCATAGAAACAAATTCACACGCAAGCTACTGACCTTGAAGCAGAAATGCCTGCTACTCAGTAAGAGCGGGATGATGCATATGGGTCAGGAGGTTAGAAGAGAGTCTTTAAATGATAGAATTAAATAAATAGAATGCGTGTCTGACTTCTAGCTGCAACAATTAATTTCAGTGTATGGTCCACCAGTCAATCAAAACTGAAATATCACGCTAAATTGCAAAGAATTGGGATGAGGAATGCAGGAAATAGAACAGACCATTTAGTTCTTTTAGTTTCTTGATCGTTGAATGAGATGTCTGATCTGGGTCTTTGCTCCATTTATCCACCTTGATCGCATATGCTTTAATAACCTTACAGAACAAAAATCTAACTATCTGATTTAAAATTTTGAGTTGAAATCACCTCAGTGACTTTTCAAGGGGAAGCATAATAGAATCAATAATAAAGGGAATGAAGGTCTCTATTTTACATGATATGGAATCGCTTCCTCAGAACATATAAAATGCATGTGAATTAGGAGCAAGAATACATCACTTGGCCTCTTGTACCTGCTTAGCCATTCTCAAGATCATGTCTGATCTGATTACTCCATATTCCCATCTATATCCGGCAAGCTTTAGAGCATAGAACATAGAAAAGTACAGCACAGTACAGGCCCTTCAGCCCACGATATTGTGCTGAGGATAAATCCTAATCTAAAATAAAATAACCTAACCCAAGCTCCCTTCAATTCACTGCAGTCCTCGTGCATGTCCAGCAGTCGCTTAAATGTCCCTAATGACTCTGCTTCCACCACCACCACTGGCAACGCATTCCATGCGCTCACAACTCTCTGTGTAAAGAATCTATCTCTGACATCTCCTCTATACCGTCCTCCTAACACCTTAAAACTATGACCCCTTGTGGCAGTCAATCCTGCCCTGGGGAAAGTCTCTGGCTATCGACTCTATCCAAGCCTCTCATCACCTTGTACATCTCGATCAGGTCACTTTTCTTCTCCAGAAAGAAGAGTCCAAGCTCAGTCAACCTCTCCTTGTATGACAAGCCCTCCAGTCTAGGCAGCCTCCTGGTAAACGTCCTTTGCACCCTCTCCAAAGCCTCCACATCTTTCCTATAATAGGGCGACCAGAACTGGACACAATATGCCAGGGCTCACCAGGGTTTTGTAGAGCTGCAGCAAAACCTCATGGATCTTAAACTTTCATCCACCTTTGCTTATCAAGAATTTATCCACTTATACCAGGAGTATGGAGTTGTTGGGTCAGTTGAAATTTTCAAGGTGAATATTTCTATTGGTATCAAGGGATAGGGATCATGTGAAAATAAATGGAGTCATGGTGTGGATTAGCCATGATTTACAGTAATTAGTTAATGGGGCTGAATGGCCTTCTCCAGTTTCTGTGGAATGCTGTATCATTCGCATTGCATGTATTTGCTATGAATTCTTAAGAATTTAAGGTAGATTATTAAAATTAAATACAGTGTGGAAACAGGCTCTTTGGCCCAACAAGTCCACACTGACCCTCCAAAGAGCAACCCACCCAGACCCATTCCCCTTCACCTACAGGCAATTTAGCATGGCCAATTCACCTAACCTGCACATCTTTGGACTGTGGGAAAAAAACAGAGCACCCGGAGGAAACCCACGCAGACACGGGGAGAATGTGCAAACTCCACACAGACAGTTGCCTGAAGGCGGGAATTGAACCTGGGTCCCTGGCGCTGTGAGGCAGCAGTGCTAACCACTGTGAAAATGCACAGACATAAAATGCACACTGATTTTTTGATAATAAATTGCAACTAATACTGTGCATTGGCAGTGGTTTTGTCAGTTATTATTCCATCAGAGAACAAAGAACAAAGAAAATTACAGCACAGGACAGGAATAGGCCCTTCAGTCTTCCAAGCCTGTGCTGAGTCAGATCCTCTACCTAAACTTTTGCTGATTTTCTAAGGATCTGTATCCCTCTACTTCCTGCCCATTCATGTACCTGTCTAGATATATCTTAAATGATGCTATCATACCTGCCTCTACCACCCCCGTTGCAAGGTGTTCCAGGTACCTACCACCCTCTGCATAAAGAACTTGCCATGCATATCTCCCTTAAACTTTTCCCTTCTCACCTTGAACTCGTGACCCCTTGTAATTGAGTCCTCCACTCTGGGAAAAAGTGTCTTGTAATCCACTCTGTCTATAACTCTCATGATTTTGTAGACCTAAATCAGGTCCCCCCTCAACCTCCGTCTTTCTAATGAAAATAATCCTAATCTACTCAGCTCTCTTCATAGCTAGCGCCCTCCATGCCAGACAACATGCTGGTGAACCTCCTGTGCACCCTCTCCAAAAGAATCCATATCCTTTTGGCAATGTGGTGACCAGAACTGTACACAGTATCCCAAATGTGGCCGAACCAAAGTCCTATACAAGTGTAACATGACCTGCCAACTCTTGTACTGAATAGCCCATTTGATGAAGGAAAGCATGCCGTATGGATTCTTGACCACTCTATTGACCTGCGTTGCCACTTTCAGGATACAATGGACCTGAACACCCAGATCTCTGTATATCAATTTCCCCCAGGGATTTTCCATTTACCGTATACTATCAATGACGACCGTACAGCATTTTCCATTTGCATTCATCTCAAAGAAAAGAGCCTCCAAGAAATAGAACTTGTGCAGAAGGACCTGGTTGTCCTTGTGCATGATTCACAGGTGCAACAGGTAATCAAGAAAGCAAATGGAACTTTGTCCTTCATTGTAAAAGGGATCGAGTTTAAAACAGAAAGGTTATGTTGCAGCTGTATAGGGTGTTGGTGAGGTCACACCTGGAGTACTGTTTGGTCTCCTTACTGAGAAATGATGTACCGGCACTAGAGGGGGTGCACAGGAGGTTCAGTAGGTTAATTCTGAAGTTGAGGGGTTTGGCTTATGAGAAGATACTGAGTAGACTGGGATTATATTCATTGGAATTTAGAAGAATGAAGGGGAATCTTATAGAAATATAAAATTATGAAAGGAATAGATAAGATAGAAGGAGAGAGGATGTTTCTAATGGTGGGTGAAACTAGGACAAGAGGGCATAGCCTCAAAATTAGGAGCAGCAGATTTAGGACTGAACTAAGAAGGAACTTCTTCACCCAGAGGGTTGTGAATCTATGGAACACCCTGCCCAGTGAAGTAGTTGTGGCTTCCTAAGAAAATGCTTTTAAAGCTAAGATAAATAATTTTTGAGCAATAAATTAATTAAGGGTTACGGTGAGAGGGCGGGTAAGTGGAGCTGAGGCCATGGAAAGATCAGCCACAGCCTTATTGAATGGCAGAGCAGGCTCAAAGGGCCAGATGGCCTACTCCTGATCCTAGTTCTTATGTTCTAACTTGGTACAGAATCTTGGTACAGAACTTGAGTTCCAAGTCATGGGTTTAAGTATCTTGGCAGATTCTTTGAGGACATAATTTTAACTGACCATTAGATTCCCAAGCACTGTGTTGTTTTGTTTAAAGTGCTATTTTTGAGGTGAGATATTAAACTGGGGCTCCCTCTGCTGTCTCAGGTGGACATAAATAATTCTCTGGCATGATTTGAAGAAGACCAATAGATTCCCTTAGTAAATTACATACAAGCACTGCAGTTGCTTGAGATCTGAAATAAGAACAGAAAGTGCTGGTGAAACTTAATAGGTCTGACAAAGTCGATGGAAACGAAACAGTGCAATGCTTTCAGTGCAGTATGACTCTACCTCAGAACTGTTCCAAGTTCCCTTGATGCTCTGGCCTGCACTTAACCCTCAATGAAAATTATTAACAAAAAAATCTGGTTGCTTATTTGTTTTGGAGCCTTTGCTGTATGCACCATTGGCTGCTGCATTTTCTAAATTACAGCAGTGACTACCCTTAAACAGCACTTAATAGTTGTAATGCATTTTGGAATATTTTGAGGTCATGAAAGATGCAACAAATTATAATCTTGCTTTCTCTCTCCTTCACCCCTTCCTTTCACTTTCCTTCTCAAGAAACCAAGTAGTAAGAGAAAATTGTGGTACCATTAAAAATGGATGTTAGGTCAGTTTCAAGTTCCCCTCCAAGCCACTCACCATCCTGGGTCAAAATCCTGAAATTCCCTCCGTAATGGCATTTTGGGTCAACCCACAGCAGGTGGACTGCAACGATTCAAAAGCAGCTCACCACCTTCTCAAGAGCAACTAGGAGCGGCAATAAATGCTGCCTACCACAGGACACTCACATCCCACAAAATGAATTTTAAAAAAGGAGTAAAATCAACAATAAGGATATGATAGTCTTAATTAGCTAATACTTTACGTTTATTTTCATGATGGAGGAAGAGGACAAAATACTCAAAGTAATAAAAATAAGGTGATGATCTTGCTTGAATTAATAACATTCAAAAGATAATGGAGAAAATAAAGAAACGTAAGAGAATTTAATGATTTTCACTCCAGAATTTTGAAAGAAATAGTAGACGTGTTTGTGATGATTTATTGTTGCTCCCTACATTCAAAAATTGTGCTTTAGGCTTGACGAATTCAATGCCACTATTTAAGTGGGTGTGGTAGGGTGTGATGGGAAAACCTGATAACAAGGTTGGGTAAATTACTGGAATCCATCCTTAAAAACAATGTGTTTGAGCATTTGGTCAAGTAAGATTTGGTCAACAAAGTAAGATTGAATTGAATTTTTCAGCAGATAGATTGATGGTAGGTAAGGAATGTATATAGAAGTTGCCTTTATGGACCTTTAGATGGCATGAAATAAGAAACACTTGAAATTATTGGTAAAGCTGAATGCACCGAGGGGGTAGTATGATGATGTAAATTAGTGATTAATTGGGAGGTGGAAATAGAGAAGTGTGGGAAAATTGTTTGACTAGTTGGGTGGTTTTCCCTGGGATTCTGCATTTGTTAATAAGTTAGGTGAAGTAATGGAACTCTATTTATCCAAATTTGCAGGTGATACTAAGTTAGGACACACTGTTTATGACTTTGAAGGGATGGAAATGTGTTGCTGGAAAAGCGCAGCATGTCAGGCAGCATCTAGGGAACAGGAGAATCGACGTTTCGGGCATTAGCCCTTCTTCAGGAATCAACCCTTCCTGAAGAAGGGCTAATGCCCGAAACGTCGATTCTCCTGTTCCCTAGATGCTGCCTGACCTGCTGCGCTTTTCCAGCAACACATTTCCATCTCTGATCTCCAGCATCTGCAGACCTCACTTTCTCCTATGACTTTGAAGGGACTAGAAAATTTTAAGGAACCAGTGACACAATGGCATTCAGAATAGGAAGATGTGCAGTCACCCTGTTTGGATCCATAAAAGCAAACTATGAATATTCCTTAATCGTGAGAGAAGGGACTGCGGAGGAGGAAAAGAATTGAAGTTTAAAATAAAACCACACAACTCACTAATAATGGTTTGAATATGTAACCAAAAATGCTAATGAAAACTGAGTCATCATCTCCAAGGAAGCTGGACTACAAAAGTGACAAAGCGATGCATTTGTACAGCATAAAAATCAAAACCAGAGGAGAAGGATGTCATCCTTGTTCCTGAATGGACTGCCCTAAAAGGAGAAGAAGCTTTTTCTTTGAATACACTACTTTCAACTGTTGTATTACCTACATTGCAACAGTGAGCACACTTTAAAAGTAATTCATTAGCTGTGAAGTACTTTGGGCAAAGTCATGAAAGGCAGTTGCGGTTTAAATTCTTATTAATGGATCTACTTATAAACCTTTTTCATTTTCATTTATCTGATCTATAAAACATTTTTAGCTGCTTTCTAATATCAAGGCCATTACATGAATTCAGGTTTCATAGAATTGTGTTTTCTTTAATTCTTTCATGGATGGACGTCTAACTGGTCCATCTGTTTGCACACTTCTGCTTGCAAGCTTGTCTTTCTTCTTATTTCAAGCTTTCTTCCACTCTGCTTTCAAACAAGATTTTATTGATTATTAATAATGTAATGGCATTGTGAAACTGTTCAGTAATGGCTGCATTACCACAGTTTCTGCAGCAACACAAGATCTTGAGGCAGCTCACTTGGTATCATAAAAAGAAATCCAGAAGTCTTTAATCAGCATATAATTGGTACAAGGATGGCAAAAGGAGTAGTGTGGATGTACTGTAAGAGGCAGGAGGATGGCTGAGGTACTAAGTGAGTGCTGCTCTTTACCAATGAAAAGAATATTGCTCAAATTACAGTGAAAGAAGGGACAATTGAGATACTGGATTACATGGAAGTTGTAAAGAAGGCATATGTGACAAGATGAGCATGCATGAAAATTGGATAATCACTAAGATCAGATTAGATATATCTAAGGATATTGAAGGAATGAAGAGAGGAAATTGCAGAGACGAGGATCTTCCATTACCCCTTAGACATAAGGGGTGTTCAGGATAAGTGGAGAATTTCCAATGTTATGCTATTGTTCAAAAGTTATGTACAAATAATCTGAGCAACTATAGGCAAGTCAGTATAGGCTTAATGATTGCAAAACCATTATTAGGGGCAAAATTAACAATCACTTGTACAAACATGGTTTCATTAAGGAAAGTATGGATTTACTAAACTTTAAAGAGTTTGTCTTGAAAAGGCAGTGGAGAGTGTTTGTGAGGGAATATGTTAACATGGTGCATATGCACTTTCAAAATGCATTTGATAAAATGTACCGATATACTTGCAAGCAAAGAGAGAGCCTATGAATACATAAGATTGTGGCAGCATGGATGTGAAATTGGCTGAGTGGCACTTAAAGTAGTAGTTATAAGACCCATAAGACCATAAGACATAGGAGTGGAAGTAAGGCCATTTGGCCCATTGAGTCCACTCCACCATTTAATCATGGCTGATGGACATTTCAATTCCACTTCCCCCGCACTCTCCCCATTGCCCTTAATTCCTTGCGAGATCAAGAATTGATCAATTTCTACCTTGAAGACATTTAACGTCCCAGCCTCCACTGTGCTCCATGGCAATGAATTCCACAAGCCCATCACTTTCTGGCTGAAGAAATATCTCCTCATTTCCATTCTAAATTGACCCCCTCTAATTCTAAGGTTGTGCCCACCGATCCTAGTCTCCCCGCCTAATGGAAACAACTTCCCAGCATCCACCCTTTCTAAGCCATGCATTATCTTGTAAGTTTCTATTAGATCTCCCCTCAACCTTCTAAACTCTGATGAATACAATTCCAGGATCCTTAGCTGTTCATCATATGTTAGGCTTACCATTCCAGGGATCATCCGTGTGAGTCTCCGCTGGGCACACTCCAGTGGCAGTATGTCCTTCCAGAGGTGTGGGGCCCAAAATTGGATGCAGTATTCTAAATGGGGCCTAACTAGAGCTTTATAAAGTCTCAGAAGCACATTGCTGCTTTTATATTCCAAGCCTCTTGAGATAAATGACATTACATTCACTTTCTTAATCACAGACTCAACCTGCATGTTAACCTTTAGAGAATCCTGGACTAGCACTCCCAGATCCCTTTGTACTTTGGCTTTATGAATTTTCTCACCATTTAGAAAATAGCACTTGCCTGTATTCTTTTTCTAAAGTGCAAGACCTCACATTTGCTCATGTTGAATTTCATCAGCCATTTCCTGGATGACTCTCCTAAACTATCTAAATCTTTCTACAGCCTCCTCACCTCCTCAGTACTACCTGCCTATCCACCTAACTTCGTATCATCAGTAATCTTCATCAGAATACCCCCAGTCCCTTTATCAAGATCATTAATATATAAAGTGAACAGCTGTAGCCCCAACACTGAACCCTTCGGGACATGTCACCGGCTGTTATTCCGAAAAAGAATGTTTTATCCCAACTCTCTGCCTTAGTCAGACACCCAATCCTCAATCCATGTCAGTAGCTCACCTCGAACACCATGGGTCCTCATCTTACTCAGCAGCCTCCCAAAACCTTATCAAAGGCCTTTTAGAACTCTAGATAGACCACATCTGCTGGGTTTCCCGGTCTAACCACTTGTTACCTCTTCAAAGAATTCTAACAGGTTTGTCAGTCATGACCTCCCCTTAATAAATCCATGCTGACTTGTTCTAATTCGACCCTGCACTTCCAAGAATTTAGAAATCTCATTCTTAATAATGGATTCTAGAATTTTACCTACAACCGAGGTGAGACTAATCCGCTTATAATTTTCCATCTTTTGTCTTGATCCTTTCTTGAACAAAAGGGTTACAACAGTGATTTTCCAGTCATCTGGGACTTTCCCTGACTCCAGTGATTTTTGAAAGATCACAACCAATGCCTCGGCTATTTCCTAAGCCAACTCCCTCAGAACTCTAGGTTGTATTCCTTTTATAATTTATCAATTTTTAGATATTTCAGTTTTTCTAGTGCTTTCTCTTTTATAATGGCTACCAAAATCAACTCTGCCCCCAACTCTCCCTAATTGTCGGGATATTACTCATGTCTTCCTCTGTGAAGACTGAGGCAAAGTACTTATTAAGTTCTTCAGCTATTTCCTTATCTCCCAGCAATAGCCTTCCTGCATCAATTTGGAGTGGCCCAATGTTTCCTTTGCCTCTCGTTTGTTTCTTTTGTATTGAAAGAAGCTTTTACTATCATTTCCAATATTACTGGCTCGCCTACCTTCATATTTGGTCCTCTCTTTCGGTTATTTCTCTCTTTGTTATTCTCTGTTTGTTTTTGTAGTCTTCCAATCTTCTGATTTCCCAGTGCTCTTGGCCACTTTATAGGCTCTCTCTCTCTTTTTCTTTGATACATTTCCTGACTTCCTTTTTCAGCCATAGCTGGCTAATCCCCCAGATAATCTTTCTTTTCTATGGAGTGAACTGTGCCCTCAATTACACCCAGAAACTCCTGCCATTGTTGCTTTACTGTCTTCCCCGCTAGGCTCTGCTTCCAGTCAATTTTCATCAGTTCCTCTCCCATTCCCCTGTAATTACCTATATTTAACTGTAATGCCATTACATCCGATTTTGCCTTCTCTCTTTCAAACTGCAGATTGAAATCTACCACGTTATCATCGCTGCCTCCTAAGTGTTCCCTTACTTTAAGATCTTTTATAAAGTCTGGCTCATTGCATTGTACTAAGTCCAGAATAACCTGCTCCCTTGTGGGCTCCATCACAAACTGTTCCAAAAAGCCATCCTGTAAGCATTCCATGAATTCCCTTTCTTTGGATCCACCGGCAACATTATTCACCCAGTCCACCTGCATACTGAAGTCCCCCATGATCTTGCCTTTTTTTAAGATTACTTAGCGTGTGGAAACAGGCCCTTCGGTCCTACAAGTCCACACCAACCCGCCGAAGTGCAACCCACCCAGACCCATTCCCCTACATTTACCCCTGCCCCTAACACTATAGGCAATTTAACATGGCCAATTCACCTAACCTGCACATTTTTGGACTGTGGGAGGAAACTGCACCTAACCTGCACATTTTTGGACTGTGGGAGGAAACTGGAGCACGCGGAGGAAACCCACGCAGAATGTGCAAACTCCACACAGTCAGTCGCCTGAGGCGGGAATTGAACCCGGGTCGCTGGTGCTGTGAGGCATCAGTGCTAACCACTGTGCCACTGTGCCGCCCACATGCCCTATCTGTTTCCTGATACATCTTGCGCCCCTGGTCCTGACCACTGCTGGGAGGTCCGTACGTAACTCCCATTATGGTTTTTTTTGCCTTTGGGGTTCCTCAACTCCACCCACACAGACTCCACATCATCTGACCCTATGTCATTCAATGCCATAGATTTAATTTTATTCTTAACTAACAAGGCACCCAGTGCCCTCTGCCCACCTCCCTGTCTTTTCGATAATTTGTAAGTCCTTGAATGTTATAATTTCCAGTCCTGAACCCCCGCAACCACGTCTCTGTGATGCCTACAACAATATGATCATTCACGATGATTTGTGCCTATTTTGTTAAGAATATTACGAGCATTCAGGTAAAGCGCCTTAATGCTAATTTTCATATCCTCATGATTTCCAAAATCGCTCCTAATATGTCCTAAGTTATCCTTCTTTTTGCTTCATTCCTAGTCTGCCTTGGACATCAACCTTGCACACATGCTAACCTAATTATGAATAGTTATTTGTCCAACTTGGGGCAAGTATACTCTGTCAATGGTAGGACCCTTTTCTTGATGTACATTAATGGTTTAGAATTTGGTGCGCAGAGAATAATTTCAAAATTTGAGATGACACAAAAATCAGAAGCATGCGGACTGAGAGGTGGACAGGGATATGGTACATGGACAGGATGTTGGAATGGGTGACTCGGTGGCAGTTGGAATTTAATGCAAAGAGATGTGAAGTGATTAATTTTGACAGGAAGCACACGGAGATGCAATATCGATCCAATGCTACAATTGTAAAGGAGTTGCAGGAGCAGAGGGACCTGGGAATTTGTACACAAATCACTGAAAGCGCAGGACAAGTAGAGAAAGCAATTAATGAAGCATTAGGAATCCTGAACTTTATAAACAGGAGTATTAAAAAATAAAAATAAGGAAATTATGCTGAATATTTATAAAGCACTGGTTTGGCCTCAGAAGGAATACTGTCTCCAATTCTGCTCATCACATTTTAGAAAAGATTCAAATGTGTTGGAGAGGATGCAGAAAATATTTGCGAGAACAGTACCAGGAATGAGGAACTTGGTGGATTTATTGAGAGGTTGGGCTAATGTTAACGGAATCACATCTTTGCTTAAAAACTACCCAGTTCTTTCTTGGCCCAACCTGATTGTGTACCAGGTTTAATTAAAATCAGTGCATTCGTTTTTGAGACATATTGTTTATATTATTTACAAGCTGGAATTAAGCAATGGAAAAATTACTTCTGCCTACTTTCAGAGGCCGGAGTAATGATCTAATTTGGTTCATTTGATCTCAGAAGGAGTGATGGGCGTTATCTATTAAGAGATATTTCTAACCTATGGTTGGTAGAGGGTCACTGTTTGATGGTCTGAGTTTCTATACAGAGACTTGTATGGATGCTTGTGAGCAAATGATTGGACTTGGCAACGTTGTAACTTAACACCAAAAAGCCTGCTTGCACCAACTTCCTGGAGAATGTACAATGGGCTTCTCCCAACTTGAAATTATATGTGAGGAGGGCTGTGTGGTTTTTGTGAGATGGAAATTATGGAGGAGGAAACTATCCTTTAGAGGTATTTTGGGGGTCAACATTTCAAATTTTATTGCTTCTAATCAGCATAAACATTCCAGATAACAAAACTAATCTCCATTTTATTCAGAGCACTTACTTTAAATCATACCAATCGATAAAACCTGTTATAACCAGTTGTTCATCTATTCTGCTCCATTATTTCATGGGAGGAATTTATTTACCTGTCAGCTGTTCACTAGACAGGATTCAATTTGGTATTAAAATAGGAAATGGATTTGGCACATTAACTTTCTCCTTCAAACGATAGCTAACCTTCCAGGCGTCTTTTGCAGTTTCTGTTCTTTATTTCAAATGTTCAGCATTCACAGATGTCCCCCTTTTTTTGTTCAGGCTGCGAAATGTTGCAAATGAATAATGAATTGCTTTGCAAGGCCTTGGTTGGATTCATGATGTTGCATATGCTTTGTGTACAGACATTACATTTCATGTGTATATGCTGGTCTTTTGATTGCAATTGCTTCTGATTGAATATTTCACATTATGTTTGGTAGGATGCAAAAACATGAAAACCATGTATCATGTAACAAAAATGATTAAAAATCTTATATCTGCAAACACCATTGATAGGATTTTGTTACTTTTTTTGCTCCAGTCTTTTCATGTCCATATGCAATTTGAATTTTACCTATGTTAATCTATCACTCTGGCTACTAGGTTCCAAACATCACTCAAAGTACCTTTCAAAATGTTTCTCATATGCTGCTTTCCTCTCGACTGCTTCTAACTAACTGTCCAACGTCCAAAATAAAGTTGCAGAGTCAAAACCATGGTGTCATTCACTGCATAGAGAAAACTATGTGGCCCATTGTGTTAGAACAATCATTGGTGCCATTCCCCATGTTATCCCTATAGCCAGTAGGTTTATTTCCTTAAATCTGTCCAAATTCCTTTTGAAATCATTAAACATCTCTATTTCCGCCAAACTTGTGGGCAGTGTTTTATAGATTGATCCCTCTGTTGCATAAATTAGTTCTTCCTTATATCTTCCCTGCATCTCATTGCATAAACCTTAAAACGGTATCACCTGGCCTTTTTACCATCAGTTATAGAAATAGATTTGTGTTTACACGAATTTGTCATAATCCTGAGTACCTTTACCATGTCTCAACTTGATATCCTGTGCTCCAAGGAGAAAAAAATACAATTTATTCAATCTGATCCGTTGCTAAAATCCCTCATTTCTGGAGTAATTCCTCTAAAATTTCATTGTAGCCTCTGAAGGACCCTCACATCTTTGTAATGTTCACTGACCTGAACAGGATGCAATACTCTAGTTGTGGTCCAAATAAAGCTTTAGAAAGGTTTGGCGTAGCTTCCCCGCTTTTGTACTTAATCCCTTTAGTTATGAAACTAACAGGCTTTGCTAACTACTCTGTCAATATTTCTTTCCACTTTAAAAGTTCCGTGCACATGTATCCCCAGGTTCCTCTAAACCTGAATATTCTTTATAATTGTGCTTTTAATCAATATTGCTTCTCTCTAACTTCTGCTAAAAGGCCTTGCCTCCCACCTCTCTACATTTAATTGCATCTGCCACTTGCCCATGCTGTTCGCCTACCTGCGCCCTCTTGCACTATATATTTAACTACATGTTTCTGAACATAATAGACCTTTTCCACTAAATTATATCTTGTTAAAAACTTCATTAAAACCTTCAATTGACAATCTTAGAGTCTTCTCAGAAGGCTGGGATTGGAGTTGTATGTTAGCCTGAACCTGTTACCCAGAGTTGAATTTAGATAATGTTGAATGAACATGTGTCATTCATCGATTTCATTGGAATTTATTGGCGCAATTTACTCAGCTATACTGCAGTAATAATCTATCCTCAGCTTCATACACTTTATGCTCAGTAACTCTGCCTCAAACAATTTTGTTGAACACAAGTGCCCAAAAAATTATTGATAAAATTTATATTAAGTGTTTTTGTTTAGAAATTTGTGCTTGTATGAGATTATGAGAATAAAGTTACCAATTTTATGCCTGGCTCAGTGGTTAGCACTGCTGCCTCACAGTACTAAGGACCTCGGCTTGACTCCACCCTTGAGTGATATGTCTGTGTGGAGTTTACACATTCTCCCCATCTCTGCGTGGGTTTCCTCCATGTTCTCCAGTTTCCTCCCACAAGGTAGGTGAATTAACCATGGGAAATACAGGGTTATAGGGTTGGAGGGAGGGGTGTGGATCTGGGTGGGATGTTGTTTGGAGGACAATGGGCCAAATAGCCTGCTTCCACATTGTAGATATTCAATAAGATCCATTCATTTATATGGTATAGACTTGAGAAGCTATGAGTAAGAAAGTGAGAGATTGGGAAGAGTGTGTAGCAGTCAGAAATGCTGTGATGAGGACTGGGAGGAATGTGCAGTGAGTTGGCATCACTGTGAAGCTGAGTGGGAGACCTGCAAAACAGAGTGTGGAAAAGCAACCAGCCACGGTTCACCGATGTGATCAAGATAGAATCCAATCAAAAACTGAGACATACAAAGCAACTAAATCTAATGGTAGGGTAGAGGATTCGGATTATTTTAGGAATTAGACTGGATGACTAGAGAGCTAATAAGAAGGAGAAAATTGATTATGAAAGTAAATTGGCAAGAAATATAAAAGTAAATAGCAAGAGCTTCTATGGTATATAAAAGAAAGAGTACAGTTAAAATAACCGTGGAGCCATTGGAAGAATCAATCAAGGAATTGATGCGGAACGAATAAATGATAGAAAATTTAAACCAATATTTTGTATTGGTCTTCACAGAGGAAGACATTATAAACATCCCAAAGATATCAGAGAAGTAAGGTACTAGTGGGAGGAGAGGTCTTGTAACTGTCTCTATCACAGGGGTTAAAGTACTTGACAAACTAATGGGACTAAAGGCAGACAAGTTAGCAGGACCCTTTGGCCTGCAATCAGGAGTTTTAAAGAAAATGACCATAAATAAAGGAGGCATTGGCTGAAATATACCAGAACCCACTGATTTCCACAAGAAATCAGTGGAATGAAAAACTGTTAATGTGATCCTTCTGTTCAAGAAGGCAAGGAGACATAAAGAAGGAAACTATAGTCCAGTTAACCTAAAATCTGGCATTGGGAAAATGTTAGAGCTCATTATTAAAGGAATTTAATATTGTTCAAGCGGCTTCACACAATTAAAAAGAGTCAACATGGTTTTTTGAAAGGGAAATCATGTTTGACATACTTGTTCGAGTTCTTTGAGGTTGTAACATGCAATTTGCTAAAGGGGAACTGGTAGATGTATTGCATTTGGATTTTCAGAATGCATTCAGTAAAGTACCACATACAAGGTTATCACACAACAGGAACATGTGATATTGTAGATAATGTATTTGTATGCATTGAGGTTTGTTTAACATGCAAAAGGGTACTTTTCAAGTTGGAAAGACTAATAGAGTTCCACAAGGATCACCAAAACAGTTGAGAAGCCATGTTGCACTGAGGACATAAGGAATCCGCAAGAAGATATAAATAGAATAAGTGCAGTTGGAGTTTAAGGTATGAGGTCATGCACATTGGTATGAAAAATCAGAAGACAGACTACTATTAAATAGATAAACACTCCACAAACATGCAGTGCAGGGAGATTTGGGTTTTCTACATCAAAAGCACAAAACATTATCATGCAGCTGCAGCAAGTAATTAAGAAGCAAGAAAAACTTTGACTTTCAATGTTTGGATGTTGAAATTTAAAAATAAGCCAGTCTTGCTACAACTGTGGATGAATTTGATTAGACCACATTTACAGTATTGTGTACAGTTTTCATCCCCGTGTTTAAAAAAGATATACTGATATTAGAAGCAGTTCAAAAGAGATTTGGCACGCTGTTTCCAGGGATGAAGAGAACTGACTTACTAAGGATGGCTAAACAGTTAGGTCTTTATTCTGGACAATTTAGAAGAATGAGGAGGGATATTATTGAAATGTGTAAGATATTGAGGGAGCTTGACAGGGTAGATCTTGAAAAGGTATTTTCATTACTGGTGGAATCTTGAACTCAGGGACACAGTTACAGAATAAAGGAGCTCTTATTTAAAATTGAGGTTTAAAGTAATTCTCTACCCCAGAGAATTGTGAAGGCTAGATCAGTGAAATTATTTAACAAGGAGATGGGTCGATTTTTGAAAAATCAGGGAGTTAGTGACTATTCACAGCTGCCTTGATAGAAGGGTTGAGGCCTGAGACAGATTAGTCATGATCTGGTTGAGGAGCTGAATGGCCTAATCTTGCTTTTATTGTTTATGTTCTTATGAAAATGATGACATGTGGTCTTGATCCTTTAAGAGAAGGGCTACTGGAGACAAAATATATTAAAAAAGTTCATTATGCACATTTTCTTTCAATGTTCTTAAAATATAATTTATTATACCTGCATTCACTGTGTGAAGTGAATACTTTTGTGCCTGCTTGGTTCTGTGACACTGTGACAGAAATGATAATTACAGCATCACATGTTCACATAGAATTTTCAATATAAGTGCAGACAACAACATTTATAATGAACGTCATAAAAATCAGGACAGAATTATGCCTTTAAAATGGAGACTGAATGTTATTTGAGTGTAATGTCCCTTTGTCCTGTACTCTTTTAAACTATTTCACCTTAAAACTACAGGTCAGCATGCAAAGCTTTTCCAAAGCCAAAACTCCTTTTCTTTCTCTCAGTTATCAGGGCAGTAGAGTATTCAAAATAAATAATGAAGAGGAGTGTGATATCACCTGCTGATGCTGAAAGGTCCTGACTTCCATTGGCAATGCTATGGAAGGAAAGCTGACTAATATATGTATCATACAAAGATTTTTCCTCCCATTAGTTCTGAAGGTTTTGGATCATGCTGAGATTTGTTTTCACAGATGTGCTGACAACTTCGTCTTCATTATGAACCAAGACCGTGTGTGCCTTCCGGCTTTTTATGCACAAAATCAGTTCTGCTCAAGTCTGTCCTATGCTGGGAGAAAATGTTCACTTTTGAGTGGGTCAATGGATCGCATTCAGCACCAGGAACCCTGGGGTTTTTGCAAACTCCCTGCACAATTTCTTCTGCTGAATCGAACCATTGCAGAATTAAAACAAAAAGAAAAAGAAATGCAGATGCTGGAAATATGAAATAAAAATGGTGGGATGCCAGAAATACTCAGCAGGTATGGCAGCCTCCATGACAAGAAGGGAAGTTAATGCTTTGGTACATTAGCCCTCTTATCAGTACTGTTCTACTCATTAAGTTTGCAATGTGCTCCTTTAATTCTTTCAGAATAAACCAATTGAATCTTTTAATAAATATGTTTAACAAGTCAGTGATCAGAAACATCAATCCTGTTTTGCTTTCTCCGCTCATAGCCCCTGACCTGCTGAATATTTTCAGATGTTTTTGCTTTTATTGCAACTAACATAGTTCCAAATGATATCAATTCTGATTGATATGGCTGAATATTATGCACCACAAGTGCCTACGTCACTTAGGTTATTATGGGAGTGTGAGAGTCCGGATATGCAAAAGTAGATCAGAGATCACAGTGATTTTGCTGTGCCAACACTTCATGAATTTTCTCTGGCTGGTGACAGCTGATAAAAATGTGATTGAAGTTTGCCTACTTCCCTCAACAAAATTTTCAAGAGTCGATGCTAGGGGCAAGAAGTGCATGGGGAAATAGCAGTCTCAGATTGCAAAGTCAAGGCCTTATCTGTCACAGAGATTACATAAATGTATATTGTAAGGTTTAGATCATTTTGTATTTATTGTAACACACTACAGGCAGATTGTACCAATGTGAATCTGAATTCTGCACAACCAACAAAATAAATCTGGGCCTGAATCACTGGCAAGGCAGAGAAGGCTTCCAGTTCAGCTAAAATGCATGTAAAGACCCAAATTCAAATTTCTGGCCCAGAATCCAGCACTCACAATTTACATTGGGCATGGTGGGGCAGATAGTGTTCAGCATGTCTATTATACAGGCAGAAATGAAAATGAGGTGGTGCTGCACAGGTTACAAGGATGGATAAGATTAATATATTAGTGAGAGAGAATTTATGATCAGAAGACAGTGAAGATGGTTACCTCAGATTACAATAGGATCTTGATCAGATGGGCCAATGGGCTGAGGAGTGGCAGATGGAGTTTAATTTAGATAAATATGAGGTGCTGCATTTTGGGAAAGCAAATCTTAGCAGGACTTATACACTTAATGGTAAAGTCCTAGAGAGTGTTGCTGAACAAAGAGACCCCAGAATGCAGGTTCATAGTTCCTTGGAAGTAGAGTCACAGGTAGTTAGGATAGTGAAGAAGGTGTTTGGTATGTTTTCCTTTATTGGTCAGAGCATTGAGTATAAGAGTTGGGAGGTCATGTTGCAGCTTTACAGGACACTGTTTAGGCCACTTTTGGAATATTGCGTGCTATTGTGGTCTCCTTCCTATTGGAAGGATGTTGTGAAACTTGAAAGGGTTCAGAAAAGATTTACAAGGATGTTGCCAGGGTTGGAGAATTTGAGCTATGGGGAAAGGCTGAATAGGCTAGGGCTGTTTTTCCCAGGAGCGTCGGAGGCTGAGGGGTGACCTTATAGAGGTTTATAAAATTGTGAGGGGAATGGATAGGGTAAATAGACAAGGTCTTTTACCCTGGGTTGGGGGAGTCCAGAACTAGAGGGCATAGGTTTAGGGTGAGAGGGAAAAGATGTAAAAGGGACCTAAGGGGGCAATGTTTTCACACAGAAGGTGGTACGTGTATGGAATGAGCTGCCAGAGGAAGTTGCCAGACAACTGCAATATTTAAAAGGCATCTGGATGGGTATATGAATAAGAAGGCTTTAGAGGGTTATGGGCCAAGTGCTGGCAAATGGGACTAGATTAGGTTGGGATATCTGGTCGGCATGGACATCTCGATGACTCTATAACTCTACATGGAATCTGCTTGGGTAGAGGCAAGAAACAAAAAGAGGCAGCTCATATTGATGAGAGTTATTCATTGCCCACCAAACAGTAGAGGTAGTGTTGATCATGGTTTAAATCAGGACATTATCAAAACAGGTATTGTGTGTATTATAGTCATCATGGGTGACTTCAATCTGTATATGGACTCTGAAAACCTAGTGAACATTACTCAGTTGAGGATGAGCTTTTAGCATATGTTAGGAGTGGTTTCCCAAAGCAGTATATTGAGGAACTGATTCATGAATGGGCAATTTTCAATATAGTAATTTGTAATGAAAAGGAGCTAATTAATGTTCTTTTTCAAAAGAAGCTTTTGAGATAAAAGACTATAATCCGACAGAATTTTACATTATGTTTGAAAGCGAGATGGTTCAATCTGAAGCTAAAATGTTAAATTTGAACAAAGGAAATTATGAAGTTGTGAGGGGCAAATTGGTTGAGGTGGATTGGGACTTTGCTTTAAAAAGTACAACAATACCAAGGTAATTGATCATTTTTCAATAGTTATTCGCTACTTTACAACAACATACATTTCTTCAAGACATAAAAAGTCCCAGAAATATCAGTCAACCATGGTTAAGTAGGAAGTTGATAATGTATAGATCAAATGATTGAAAGTAAAGATCTATAAAGTTGCCAGAAATAGCCATAAGCCTAATGACTCTAAGTAATTGAGAATTCAGCATAGGAGAGCCAAGAAACTGACAAAGAAAGGAAGAATAGAATATGAATGTAAACTAGGAAAACTTATCAAGGTGGATTGTAAAAATGTTTATAGGTACATAAACAGGAAAAGTTCAGCTAAGACAAATATGACTACATTTCAGGCAGAGTCAGAAAAAATTATAATGGGAATAGAGAAATGGCAGAGACGCTAAACGATTCATTTGTCTTTTGCTACTGAGGAAATTTATCAGAATGAGACATCCCAAGATCTGGAAAGAATGAGGAACTGAAGGAAATTAGTGTTAGTAAGAAGGTTACATTGGAGAAATTAATAGGACTGAAGGTTAAAGTACTCCAGGACCTGATATTCTATCTTCCAGAGTATTAAAAGGGGTAAATATGTAAATAATGGATGTATTGGTAATCATCTTACAAGGTTGTATAGATTCAGCAGATCTAAAGATTGGAAGGTAGCAATTGTCATGAGTCCAATTAAGAAGGGAGGGATAGAGCAAGCAGGAAATGACAGACCTGTTAGCTTATTATCACTAGTAAGGAACATGCTGAAAAATATGTTATAAATATTCAAGAAATGGACTCCTGGATAATAATTATCTGGTCATACATTTCATGTATCTACAACTAAGAGATCATGTTGATGAACCTGGTTGAATGTTTTGAGTGTTTTACTAAAATATTTAATCAAGGGGAGTTGGTGGATCTAGCATACTTGTATTTTTGGAAGACTTTTGACAAATTTCCCCACAGGAGGTTGATTAGCAAAAATACAACACATGGTGTCAGAGTTAATGTACTGACATGGATTAAGGATTGCCTTACAGGCAGAAAACAGAGAGTCAAATTAAACATTCTTACCATGGCAGGCTGTGACTAGTGGGGGACTGCAAGGATAACCACGTGGGCTCCAGATGTTCACTGTACATGTGAATGATTTGTGTGTGAATCCCAAATGTAATATTTCCATGTTTGCAGATGACATAAAGCTTGGCAGGAATGTATGCTGTGAGAAAATTAAAAATCAATTTCAATAGAGTTTGGACAGACTTAGAGATGAACAAGAACAAGGCAGATGGAATATAATATGCAAAAATGTGAGGTTATCCATTTTGGTGGGAAGACCAGAACAGTAAATCTTAAATGGTAAGATATTTAGAAGTGTATTTGTACAATGGACCTTGGTGTCCTTGTACAGAACTCATTGGAGGCAAGAATGCAGATGTAGCATACAATTTGGAAGAGTAATGGTACATTCACCTTTGTCGCAAGAGGGATTGAGTGCAGGAGCAGCAACTATTTTTTCAATAATGCAGAATCTTGCTTAGACTGTAGCTGGACTACTCTGTGCAATTTTTGGTCCCATTACCTGAGCAAAGATGGTTTCCCATGAAGGTTCACTAGATTTGTTCCCAGGATCAAAACTGAAAGAACTGTGGATGCTGTAAATCAGAAACAAAACTGGAAATTGCTGGAAAAGCTCAGCAGTTCTGGCAGCATCTATGGAGAGAAATCAGAGTTAAAGTTTCAGGTCGAGTAACCTTTCCTCAGAACATCGTCACTTGACCTGAAACGTTAACTTTCGTTCCTGGGATAACAAGACTCTCCTATGAAGAGAATTTGGGAAATCTGGACCTATGTTTAGAGTTTGAGGATGAGAAGTGATCTCATTAAAACTACACAATACTGAGAGGAATAGATTGGGTAAGTTCTGGTATGACGTTTCCACTAGTTAGGGAGTCTAGAACCAGGGAATAGAATTTCAAAATGAAGGTAAGCTACTTTGTCCTGACGGGGAACCTTTCCGACTCTGCACTCCTGATAAAGGAATGAAAATACAGCCCTAGTATTTTGATTAGTGTTTTATTTCCACATTGTGTCATTAGAAGAAAATGCTCTGTGTGGATCAGGTAGGTCTATTTTGCAGTAGATCTAGTTGTGGTTTGGGTTGAATGCAGTAATATTCTTTGGTTTTGTGCAGATTGTGGAACTGCTGTCCTCATCATTTAGGATACTTGTGTGACATAGTTTCAGAGGAACACTTTCACAACATCTTAAAGTTTATATATTCTATTTTCAAATGCTTCTGTGCTTCAACAATTAGTGTGTGTGATGATCCTATTAAAACTTCACCTTGAAGAGCTCAGTAATAAATTGCTGTCAACAGGATAAAAACATTGTTCAAGCATTGTGTTTAATGGTTGTCACAACTGCACCCAAAACCCCTTACAGCAGAAGTAGAAGTCACATGGCTATGGCAAGCCAGCCAGCACACTAAGTGCAATTGCATCTCTCCAAATAGGGAGTGATTCACAAAGTGTCACAAAACTGTGTAAATTATTCTACAACAGTTCCAAGAGGCTTGGTGAATTTCCAGTTGGCATTGCATTATACGGTTTCTCTTGATTATTGTGCATTTTCTTTTAAACCACTGTATTTATTGTGCTGTGTGTTCCACAGTTTCCCTGGTGAAGTTTCTCTGTGGCTGCATGCCCTATTTCTTGCATACCAACACTGCTGCTATGATCTGCACGCAGACTGCGACTGAGCTAGCAGGAGGCAGTCAAGCAGAGAGTCCTGCACCCCAGTGTGCTTCGGAAACAAATGTGCTCAGTTTTTACCGTTTCTAAGATGAATCCTTCCCTGAATGGAGGTTTAACCTTCGCAGTATCAAATTCAGCGTGTTGCAGACTGAGATGATAAACAAATTACTGGCTGGCGACTCCCTGTGGTGACAAAGTACATGGCAGCTTATCTGAACAAAAAAAAAGACTTTGTGGAAATTGCAAAGATGCAAGCAAATTGCGTTAGGGAAGCCAGATTTCAACCAAAGCTGTCAAGGCCCAGTTGTACACTCGCGCTTAATATGTTGCTTGGAAAGAAAACAAAGATTTCTTAGATCAACTATTTTTAATGAAGGCATTGTTGGAGAAGCTTAATGATTTTGCTAGAGATCTACGCACATGTTATCAGCAGCCATGGACAACTCGGGGAACTTTCTCTATTCTGAGACTTACTTGGAAAAGTATATGGAACATTGTATTTTTCATGGTTGCTTTCTGCGTTTGGTTTCACTTTAGAAAGAATTAAAAATTATTTCCCAAATTGGAACTTTTAGATGTGGGTACAAAATTGTGATATGTGGTAGAAGTGGAGCAGTTTCACTGTTAGAGTTTTTCTTTTTTGATCTTGTGGCCTAACAAAGCATCACTAAGAAGGACAGGTTCTCTCTTAAGCTTGACTTTTTATGGTTGGTAGCAGCAGAAAGGTATTGCGGGTGCCTCTCCTATGGCATCAACAATTTCTTGAAGCCTGTTATAGCATCTCCTACAGAAAGCAGAGAGTGGGGATAAAGGGTCCTTCTCAAGATGGCAGCCGGTGACAAGTGGTGCTCGTAAAGATTCAGTGTTGGGATCACAATTTTTCACTTTATACATTAACGATCTAGATGAAGGAACAGAGGGCGTTCTAGCTACCTACAAAGGTAGGTAGACGGACAGGTAGAATTGAGGAAGACAGAAGGATTTGGACAGGTTAGGAGAGTGGGCAAAGAAGTGGCAGTTCAAGTACAATGTGGGAAAGTGTGAGGTCATGCACTTTGAAAGGAAGATTACAGGCATGGACTATTTTCTAAGTTGGGAGAACATTCAGAAGCCTGATGTGCAAAGAGACTTGGGAGTTCTAGTCTAGGATTCTTTCAAGGTAACTTTGCAGGTTAAATCAGTAGTTAGGAAGGCAAATGCAATGATGGCATTTATTTTGAGAGGACTTGAATATAAAAGCAGGGATGTACTTCTGAGACTCTATAAAGATGTGGTCAGCTCACATCTGAAGTATTGTGTGCAGTTTTGGGCCCCATATCTCAGGAAGGATGTACTGATCCTGGAGGGTGTTCAGAGGAGGTTCACCAGAAATGTCCCAGGAGTGAAAAGCAACATTGAGCAACATTTGAGGACTCTGGTTCCATACTTGATGGAGTTTAGAAGGATGAGGTGGAATCTAATTAAAAAATAGAGAATACTGAATGGCCTGGACAGAGTAGATGTTGAGAAGATGTTTCCATTGGTAGGAGAGATCAGAACCCAAGGGCACAGTCTTAGAGTAAAGGGAAGATCTTTTAGAACAGGGATAAGGAGAAACTTCTTCAGCCAGACAGTGGTGAATCTATAGAATTCATTGCCACAGAAGGCTGTGGAGGCCAGGTCATTGAATATATTTAAGAGTGAGATAGATAGTTTCTTGAGTATCAAGGGGACCAAAGGTAATGGGGAGAAAGCAAGAGAATGGCATTGAGAAACTTATCAGCCATGATTGAATGGCAGCGAAGACTCGATGGGCTGAATGGCCTTATCTCTGCTCCTATATCTTATGGCCTTATGCTTGCTTCACGGTGGACATTGAAGTAAAATTAAGACAGTAAAACCACTGAAATTGAGGATCAGCATCGTGTAGATGTTATGTACAAACACCACCAAATAATATGCTTATCTAGTTGAGAAAAACTGAAAAAGGTATCTTTTATAAAAAATATAATTTAGCAATTCGCGCCATGTGAAATTTGTTATCATCCATTTTTGGTTATCTCACCTATAGCGTGCCCACAGGTCCTAACTCAGGTGAGGAGGTTCAAGGAGCCTTGGATTTGGATCTTGGATCGCTATGTCATAAAGGTTTCCTGTACAAGATTGTTGGCCAATATTTTGACAAGATGACTGCAAAGATGTGGAGAAGTAACAGCTGGGTATTTGGTGCCCAGCAGGTGGTGCTGTGGGGTAGAATATCATGGGAATTAACATTATTAATGGAGTTTGGGATTGGGTGTGGAAAGCTTTTGGAGGTGGGTGCAGCTAGGAAGTTGGAGCAGAGACTGGGAGACATTGAAGATTGGAATTTGGAGTTTGGAGTCCACAAGTGGGTTTGAAGATCTTGAGACTCGGGTTAACAGTGATTAATCAAAGTTCATACCCTTTCCTTCATTTCACGTTGTGTAACCTAGCTTTTCTTGAAGGCAATCAGTGCAGATGCTGGTTACCTTTGGGACAAGCGAGATGTCGGACATTTTACTTTGTACATGGTAATATCATAAACACTGCTTCTGATGTGGTAAAAAAAAAATTTCTAGTTTGTCCCTGAGTGAAAAGGTTTCCACTGGAATGGCATTCGCACATGGTGAACTCTTCTTTGGATCTAAGACAACTCCGACGTCACCGGGAATCAAGATGCTGTGTAGAGACATGAATAGCTGTACAAATGAGAAACATTTCTATGTTTTCCATAGGTCAGTAGTCACTTTAGGTACAGGAGAAGTTGACATCAGGAAGCACACTCAATCAGCCAGATCTGGAATAGAGTCATAATGCAATTCTAGCAAGCAAGAAACATCTCTGGTTATAAAGCACTAAAGGTTTAAAAGGGGTAGCTTTCAGACAGAATGAACAAAGTTTAGCTTGACAGTAGTGAAAAAGAAATTCTCCTGGTTACATGACTTGATTTATAACCAGGCATCATGAATGTTTCAGGTTGTTATGTTTCCAATGCTACGTGCTGATCTTCCACTTCCACCTCCTCAAATTCCCTCTTGCAGCTGTCAGTTTGAGATATAGTTACACAACCAATCTTGGTGGCTGCAATGCTGCACAGCACCACCTTTTTGCAAATCTATGTAGTTGACGTTTTGAGGTGTGCAAAGTGAAACTGACGTACAAGATGGAACATTGCTCTAAAAGTCACAGTTCATTACTAAGCTTGTGAGTTGTCTGATGTACCTGATTTAAGTTACCCTTGGCCAAGCTCCTGTAGTTTTAACACAAGAGGTCAGAGCTGCAGCTTACAACCTTTTGCCAGTTGGAGAAAAGAAGGAAATCATCATAACATCACAAAATCTCCAGAATTAAGTTGGAAAGTGAGGTAACAGTTACCAAGCAACCAACCACTTTCAAAGGTTGTACACGAAGAAGCTGGGTCCAAAGAAGACAGAGACAGAACGTGTTAAAAGGAGCAGATTTAAATGATAATAATACAGAACTCAAAATACATCAGAGTGTGAGATGAAACTAAGTTCCCAAAAATCTAAAATAAAAACGCTGGGAACACAGAGCTCTTCAGACAAGAGGGAAAGTGCTCCTCATCATGAGTCAGAGGATACGCTACAATATGATGGTTCACTTCTGATTGAAAATATATACAACAGCAAATGTGACAAAGCAATGCAGGTCATACACAATTTGGTATGAATGCATAGTGAAAGGTCATTCTAATTGTAAAAGATACTTCATGTTTATCAACAACAGGAAATGTGATTTGTGAAGTGGTGAGATCATTGTGTTGCTAGCTTCTATGTGGTGTTACAAATTTGAGTTTTTAGTAAATACAACAACTAAACACGATGTAGAAGACACTTTGTGAAACTTAGCACTGGACAATGAATGGGTGGAGCCTGTTGCATGGACCTTCTTTGTCTCTGATCCTAGTTTGCTGCAAAGCCTGTGTGTTTGACACCTTGAAGTAAGATCCGATTTTGCTTAGATTGGCAGTTAGTTGCTTCCTTCCCTTTCTCTCCAATCCTCCCTGCATTCAGTTCATTTTATGGGAAAAACAATTTATAAATGCTTCTGTATTACAGGGCTGCAAGGTTTTCATTAATGGGGGAGACCATTCAGCCTATATTGGATTATCCTTGCTGAGAGAAAATGCATTCCTTTACCTTTCTCTCCAACTTTGATTCAGTCTTTTTGATGCTTTTTGCCTCCATTGCCGTGCCTGGATTTCAATTTTGTTTTGCTGCTAATTTCAGCAACTTCCCAATGGCAACATTGGCATATTAGAGCTATATATACTTGCGACTAGTGACACATATTTCAGCAATGGCTTAATGATATGATGGTGTCACACCCTGAGGCCAAAGTTGTGCTCGTGAATGTTATCCAAAATTGCTGCCAGCCCTGTGCCTGACAGGAGTGTTGGTCTCCTGCATCGCAGCAGGTTTCCAGGGAGACAGGCTGCATATTTGCAAAATGAGTGACAACAGTTCTATCTCCTTGCCTCCCAGAGGTTCAAACACTGAACTTTATGTAAAGAATAATGTTCTGATCCCAGTTATAGATTTGCTTTTTACTAGTCTATTGTTTTTCCCTGCAATTCTATTTACCTTTCACTGTCTTTTAAACTTTTAGAGTGAAAATCCCCAGCTACAGGCTGGGGAGAAAGCAGGGATATATCGCTGTGGCATTTGTGAGGTGGGCTAGAGTGACATTTCCTCTTTTTTTATTGTCTTGCCAATTTCTCATGTTTCACGAAGTCAAATGCTACCAGCCGAAACCCACAACTATTACAGATTAGTTTCCTGCAGAGATTTATTGGTTATCAGATCATGAATCAATTAAAGTCAGTGATGCTAAGCAGCTCAATAACTTCATTTAGACTTGCATTGATAATTAGATTTTCATTACATCTGCAATTTTACAATCAACCACTAAATGGATCATGTTTGATTGTTCCAGTAATGCAACATTAAATTTCCTCATTTTACTCTGGAACTCCAATAATAATTCTCGATCAGATACTGTTATGTTTTAGTTGAACATTGCACTATATTTAATTCTCTGTGTTGCAATCATGTGTTTTTTTCCCCAGATGTGAGCAAAGTCTTGTCTACTTTTGGATTCTGTCACAGCTTTTAGAATGGATATCTGTGGAATTCACTACCCTAGAGTGTTGTGGATGCCAGGACATTGAGTAAATTGATTTGGGAGAGAGATAGGTTTTTAATTCAGGATAGGTTGAAGGGTGGGCAGAGTGTGGGCAGAGAGTGGGCAGGAAAATGGATTGTGGTCCAGATGAAATCAGCCATGATTGTACCAAATGGCAGAGCAGGTCTGACAGGCTGAAATGCCTACTCCTGCTCCTGGTTCTTTTGTTCTTAATTACTCTTGGTTTAGGAGAAAGTGAGGACTGCAGATACCGGAGGTCAGAGTCGAGAGTGTAGTGCTGGAAAGGCACAGCAGGTCAGGCAGCATCAGAGGAGCAGGGGAATTGATGAAGGGCTTATGCCTGAAACGTCGATTTTTCTGCTCCTCGGATGCTGCCTGATCTGCTGTGCTTTTCCAGCACCACACTCTCGACTGTATACTCTTGATTTAGCCTCACTAGACATTCAAGCGAGCAGACTTTGTATCACTTATAATCAGGAATGCACTATTTTCCTGCCTAACATCTAAATGAACAATAGCACATTTGGGGATTGTAACATAGAGCTTTTACTTTTTGTGCTCATTATTGGAATATCCCACATTCCATCCCATGAGATTGTTCGATTTCAATGATGAGCTAAATATCAAATTGAAACATGATCTTTGAATTAAATGGTTTTATTTATATTGGACAGATAAATGAGCTATATAGTTATCCGATCAACTTTCATTTTGAACTCGAATTTGAAAACACTATTGCCCTGAAGCTATGTTTTCATTTCTCTTATCAGTTCCTGTTCAACGCTTTCAAATTAGGTTTCCATCCTGCCCTTTAAAAACAAATTTTCATTCTATTTGTGTGTGACTCCAGCTTTCTTTCCCTCCCTCAATATTCTGTTTGCCTCCATAAGTTTGTTGCATCATGCTCTATGAGCATTTCTCAGCTGTTGGTAACTTTATGGTTTCATGCCCACTTATCAAACCAAAGACATGGCAACAGCTTTGTTTTCGATGCCTAGTGTATCCCAAGGCTTCATCCTAACCCTTATCCTCTTTATCATTAATATGCTTCACCATGGTAGCATCAACTGCGTGTATACAGTTAGTTTCAACATGTATACTGTCAACCGGCTCTACTTATCACTTAGCCTCTTTGATATTGCTATTTTCTCCCAAGTCAAAATGAAGATGTTAATGAGCCAAATTTCTGTCCAATCAACTGGAAAAATCAGAACCATCTCTTCTGTCTCCCACAACACCTTAACCATCCAGCATTCGCTCCATTCGCTTTCCAGCTCCCATAATAGGCTATGTCCAAAACCTGCAACTGTGTGGTGAAGCAATTGGTTGGCTGCTCAGTAATGATCTGAATTTTCCCACGACTTCTCCTTTCATAGCTATACTCGGGGGGAATGCGCCTGGCCAGGGTTAGGGGGTTGAGTGCCATGTGGAAAGAGGCGCTTCAGTGAAAATGACAATTGGGAAGCCTTTGATCAGTTACACTGAAGAGCTCCTGTCATGGCCAGATGAGAGACTGTATTTCAGAATACTCCTTCTTTCAAAGAACGACATGGTTATGTTGTTCTCTGCCTTCCCGAATCATTCAGCCAATTTGGGGTATGATGACAATGCTGGAGCTGATTTAAAGAGCCCTGACTCAGCCCACCCCTTAGTAATCCAGGATACTGTGTGACAGCTGATTGCCAAATTCTTAAAAAGCACTTCACCTATCACCTTTTACTGACAGTTCCCTACTATCAGCCTTCAACACGGCATAAGGGTATATACAATTGCAGCATTTCACTCTGAATAGGGGTACGACCAGAAAAGTCACTACCTCCTTATAGCTGCAGCATGACTGACACCAAGAGCTTTCCTCTCCTCAGCAGGCCAGATGGGATGGACACTGGGATACAATCCGACTCAGGGTCTACAGACATAGAATTATCTCCTTTTTAACATGAGAGCCTCAGGAGGTTTAGGTCCTTTCCAGCAGATTGTTGCTGGCATCTGCAGCCTCCTGGACACGACCTCCTTCCTGGTGGAACAGGTTGACCCCCATTGACAGTGGCTAACAACGTGTCTTTCACTGGTAGGCTAACCCCTCTCCTTCCACTGGGGCTCTGCTCTTTCCTCCTGCATGGAAAGAAAGCAGAGAGGTGTAAGTATTTAGGGTGATATATGTGGAGAGGACGGAAGGACCGCATTTTCTTAAATCTTTCTGGTGCACTGTCCCCAGGCAGAAGGAACCATGCTCCTGCTGTTAACATCCTCGCCCACTTCCATCCATGCCCTCAGTCCATCCTGTCAATTCCCACAGCAAGACCTTCAGTTGAGAGTGAAAGTGTTCTGGGCAACACCCTTCCCAGGACTACCACCCCTTCCTGTGGTCGCTGGAGCCTGAACAAGTGCGGATGAACCAGTTTTAACCTATATCTTGGCTCGTTTGTCAGAAACCCTTTCTTTGACAAAATGGTTATGTCATTCTCTGCCCTCCCGAACTGTTCAGGCAATCCAGAGGTATGATGCCGATGCTGGGGTGGATTTAAACGACCCTGACTCAGCCCACCTTTTGGTAAACCAGGATATTGACCTAAAAAAACCATTTCACTGTTTTTTCACACAATGTGAAATAAAGAGAGGGAAAGATGGACTTAACAGAAACAGATAGAAAGGTAGACAGTAAAGTAAAAATGATATTTAAATCTGCTAAACAAATACACTCTGGAGAAATGGGTTTCCACTTTTATAAAGGTAAATATTCAGTGCCAGAAAGTGGGTTTATATTTTTTAATTCCTTGTTCTGCTGCAGTAAGTTTTTGAATTAATGCAATTGCTGTTATAAATACTTTCAAAGGTTTGTTACTTACACTAGAAAGGAAATTCACTATTGTCATATTGTCCCTGTGTTCACCACCATTGCCCAGAAATAAATGCATAAACACCTTTTCTTTAGATTTAAAAATAGGGCAAATCCATCACTCCCTTGCTCGCTGTTGTCATCACATTTTATCTTCACGCTTTCATTTAGCTTCAGCCTTTTGCTAATTTAATCAACAGCAAGCCACCCTCCTTCATATAAAATATGAGGTAATGAGTTACAACAGATTTGAATATTATGTATCCACTCTGCAAATGATATGATCCTGAGCAGTAGAGCTCTCTCCATGCCGTAGCTGTAAATTTGCGTTTGTTGCAAATTTTCATATGAGTCGCTATGGAATGTGTTAATGTAAATGGTGCAGAGATATTTATTCTCGTCTTACTTAGAAGGCGGGAGATTTTACCTCAAGCCTTGATTGGTGTAAACAGCATTCTTTTCATGACCACCTTACCTGGATATCTGCAAGCAAATTTAACTTCTGAAAGCATTACCTCTAACTAGCTTTCTAATAGGTGTAATTTATAATGCTAGCTTTGTCTGAAATTGACCTTTCAATATAATTTCTTTCAATTCTCGCTGCCGTGTAATGTTACTGCCTGACTGTTTGTCCCTTGAGTGACACTTTCTTAGTAGTTTTGAGGAACGTTGTTAAACTTGAGAGGGTGCAGAAAAGATTTACCAGGATGTTGCAAGGACTGGAGCATTTGAGCTTCAGGAAGAAGCTGTATAGGCTGTAGCTTTTTACCCTGGAGTGTTGGAGACTGAGGGATGACCTTACAGAGGTTTATAAAATCAGGAGGGGCATGGATAGAGTGAATAGCCAAAGGTCTTTTTCCTCGAGTAGGGGAGTCTAAAGCGAGAGGATATAGGTTTAAGGTGAGAGGGGAAAGATTTAAAAAGGTCCTGAGGTGTAGATTTTTCACACAGAGGGTGGCGCATGGATGGAATGAGCTGCCAGTGGACGTGGTGAAGGCTGATATAATTACAACATTTAAAGGGCATCTGGATGGGTATATGAATAGGAAAGGTTTAGAGAGAAATGGGCCAAAGGGGACTAGGTCAGTCTAATGTATCTGATCTTTGCTGATGAGTTGGACTGACAGGGCAATTTCCATGTTGTATGACACGATAACTCCATGACTTTATGACCTCTTTTTTCATGAGTCTTGTGTTGATCAAGAGGAGGAATATTGATGCCAGGGAATGGAACATTTTTCCTTTTGAGCATATATAGGCTGTTTCACTTATTTTACCAAATTTACCAAATAATGATGTTTGCCTTCAGTTTATTGGGGCGGCACAGTGGTTAGCACTGCTGCGTTGCAGCACCAGGGTCCCAGGTTTGATTCCAGCCTCGGGTGACTGTCTGTGTGGAGTTTGCACATTCTCCCTGTGTCTGCATGGGTTTCCAAAGACATGCAGGTCAGGTGAATTGGCCATGCTAAATTGTCCACAGTGATAGGTGAATGGGCCTGGGTGGGCTACTCTTTGGAGGGTTGGTGTGGACTTGTTAGGCCAACGAGCCTGTTTCTGCACTGTAAGGAATCTAATCATGAACTTTGAAGAAAGGCCCAATCTCTTTAAGCTACATGAATATGCCTGGTGTCAAAGCAATGTGTGGTGAAGTGCAGGAGGGATGTGGATTCAGTCTTGGTATTGCTTTAAAGTTTGAATGCCAGGCACCTGATGAAGGGCTTTTGCCTGAAACCGTGATTTTCCTGCTCCTTGGATGCTGCCTGACCTGCTGTGCTTTTCCAGCACCACACACTTGACTCTAATCACCAGCATCTGCAGTACTCACTTTCGACCAGTGAAATCCAGTTGATCTCAGTGCCTTTACTCTGGAGAGGGGGCAGGGAAGCAAAAGGTCTTCTTCTGATGGCCGTTCAGTGAACACAGCATTGGCATGGGATGGTATAGAATTTGCCCACGTGAAAATGTGCAGTCACAAAGAAATTCAGAGATAACCAGTGGGGACAGATTATGGGTGGATTTACCACATGGTGAGTTGAGTTAGTTACTCCCAGCTTTAATTTAAAGCAGATTAATTGCTTGGTGATAAGACTGTGACACTGTGGAATTAACTTTAACAAATCACTCTTGCAATCGCATCCAACCATCAGACCCCTTTTTGCAAATTGGCTGTTTCCAGTTTCAGCTTGAGGTAAAAAAGCTCAGTCTACTGATGGAAACACACGGTTTCTAATCTCTCCTATGACATTTCCTGGGTCAGCCCTGCAATGCAGCCTGGCACAATCATGGGGGATTGCGACATTAGCTTCAAACCTGGCATCAAATGTAGCAGGCAGGTGTAAACCGCTAATTCATGTCATTCATCATTTTCTTTCCCCTGCTGCAGGAATAGACAGCACATGTGTCAGGCTGGCAATAGGAAAGCACCTGGAGCATGACCTTAATCGTAGCAAAGGAGACTGTAAAGGTTACAAGAGATGATAATCAAAACTGAGTGTGCCTAATTTGGAAATGGGATGATATCAGGTTGGATTGACTTCAATAGAAATATACAGCGGGTGGCCAATCCAATATTTCTCATTTTATTTTCTGCCAAAGTCAAAGTTAACCTCACTCAGATTATGCTATCTCAAACTGAAAGTGATCTAATTGCATCAACCAACTTTAATATTCCTTTGAGATCTGTGTAAAAGCCATTCATTTGTATTGTGAGTTATACAGTAAATCTGCCTGGTTTACTGAAGCTGACGGGGGAAGTGTTGCATTGATTTGCATTTTAATTTCACAAAGATAAAGCCGTTGTTAAGACCATACATTTAAAGGATTGTTAAAGAGCTGGTAACTGTTTAAAATAAGAGGAGCAGAAATAGGCTATTCAGCCCATCTAATATGCCTGTGCATGCTAATTAAAGAAATTGCACAGCACTTTGGACTCTAGTGCTTTTATGATTACACTCTTCAAATGGTGAGCAACTATTTGGGCATAAACAGGTTGTTGATTTCAATTTCAATCTCTTTTCGAAAGCGAGTAAGTGCTGTACTACTCCATTTCATTGGATAGTGTATATAAAGGTTAAAATGAGAGAGAGGTCACGGGCATCTTGTTAGAGCTTTCTGTTGGGCTGGCTTAGCAATGGAAGGCAGGTATAAGTCCTGGCAGTACAGTACCAGCTGCTTCAGTGCAGAGGGACAGGGCATCTCCATATGGAATCCTGTGGTCCCCGCTCCCTCTTTCTCCATGACATAATGAACTGTGTCAGGCAGAGCATTCAACAGCTTTATTGAAAATGAGTGCATGGAGCCCAGTTGAAACTGTTTTTCTTGGATGTCCTCAGCCATATTATGACATACCTCTATGGCAGGTGGGATTTGAATGCAGATTTTCTTGTCCAGATGTTGGGATACTACACACTAATCCTAAAGATCCCTGTTGGAGCCCATTTGTGCTTCAACATGAAAACTACTTCCAATTGGTGTTTAATGCCACTGGCTCAGTTTATCACTTCCAGTCATTATCATTTTATGATAATCAGCAATTCAAACAAAAATGGTATGCCAAATTCAGACTTTCAAACAGCCTGGTTCAAATGACGATGTATCATTCAGCACCCATTTTTCATTCTTTGGCCAAAATAATTCCCATGGACACTGTGCACATTTAACAAATCTGGTAAGTTTAGTTTGCAGAAGTCATGCATTGAGAGTCACTAATGTCAATAGTATGTTGAGTCCAAAGAAAAGTTAACAAAGCTGAGTATTTCCGTCAAAGTGGAAAAACTGCTTTCAGTCTATTCCTTCCTTTTGGCTTTAGTCATAATTTTATATTGTGGATAATTTTCAAGCTTTTCAGTAAACATGACTTTGACTTTGTATTGAATTATATTTGAACTTTATGGTCTCCATAGTGATATAGCTGTTGCAAGCAGAAGTTTGACTTTATCAGAGTAAATGCCGAGAAAGCTGATTCACACAAGGAGAAACTCCAGAATCCTGTTCTCCAATGCAGTAAGTTGCTGCATGCCTTATGATATGAGTTTCGTGTTGGACATTCTCATTGTTAATTGGCAATGCTTCTGCTGGCATGGAGCAGTTGCTCTGATTGGCTGACCTAAAAGCAATGGTCACTTTCCTTTACACACAGTTCCACAAGTTTTGAGAAATGCTCAAGTTGTAGAGACCAAGGAAGGAGACTGATATTAAATCACTTATCCACCCTGCCCCATTTTACCAGCAAAGTTTAAAGTGATAGATATGAGCTATAAACATCTAAGTATTGGGATCACATGCACAAAATAGTATCCAATAATTAATTTTTATTTCTTAGTATGCAATGCAATTAGCCACATATGGATTCCCAATTAACCACATGTGGTGAGTGACTGATGTGTTGGACAACATTATACTCAAGTAGTAAGATTAGCTCATAGAATAAAATCCCATGCACTGAACTCCTGGCATCAAGGATTTGCCTAACAATTAGAAGAATTTATTTTACCTTTAAGTAAAACTGATGTTACTTTAATATGAGAGTCATGTAAGGTTGGCAGCATATTGCTGACATTTGTATTGTGAAATGGGTAAGCAAGCTATTGATGACAGGGACTTCTTGTTGAAATATTGGCCAGAGATGATCTTCCCTTTCTAACAACAGTACCACATGATCATAGGTTATTCAAGACATGTCGATGACAAGGTCATAAGATAATTACAAGCAAGAAAAGTCAATTGACTCGCATATTCCTTCGATCCAGCATGTCTTTCACAGTTTCATTCTGCCCTCCCAGAGCATTTTCTATCACCTGGGGCAATATTCATGCCACAATGTCTTAAAGAGTGCAGAATAACTGGGTAAAGTAGGAACGCCAACCTGATACAACTATTCATGCCTTTAAAGAACTGCGCCAGCATGTCTATATCTGCATAGTTGATTTAAAGTTGATTCAGTTGCTATAGTAACTGCCTTGCAGTATAGATGAGGTGGTTTCTATGGTAATGTGACAGGAAGCATTTCAGCAGTATAGAGGCAGCATTAAATTCATGTCCGAGTGTTTTCACATGATCATTCATCTTCATAGTGAAGCTCGACCTTTTTTGGAAAATTTACCTGTGGTTATCGGCTTCTCTAAGGGGATTCATTGATGTGTGGATATGCCTGAGAGTGAGAATAAAACATTGCCTGGGGCAGATGTGGGCATGAGGAAATGACTGCCTTTTGTTTGGCTTCTAAAACTAGGTTCAAAAATTGCTTTACATTTGCAAAAGATATTCACACATACAAATCAAATGCATATGAATAATGTGTTAAAAATAAAAGCTTGCCCACTTTTGCAGCTAGCAGATTGGGCTGGCTTCAAGAAAGGATGAAAAATGGGAAGAGGAGAATTGGAGCAGAATTTTCCCAATTGATTGGAGGCTGTATAGGTTGGGTATTGCAGCTGCTGGGAAATTTAGAGTAGAAATGCTTTGGAATTTCTTCCTGACGTTTTTCTGCCTCCTCAAATTTTTTTCTGGAGGTGGATTCAGGGAGATGAAGGCATCATGAAGATGGGGGTGGGAAGCGAATGAAGGTAATAATTGAAATAAAAATAGAAAATGTGGGAGAAGCTCAGCAGGTCAGGCTGCGTTGTAGGAGAGAGAAACAGAGCTAACATTTCAAATAATAACTTTGCCTTAGGGCTGACTAAAGCTAGTTATTCTTGAGAATTGTGAAGTTATGCATCTTGGGAATGCATAAGGACTAGAAGCACATGCACCCACTGAAGGGATATTAAAGGGTAGGCTTAAGAATTCATAAAGGCCTTTCCTTGAAGCTGAATATGCACATGCAAAGCCATCAGAAAGGCCATTCTCTTTTAGGTTCCATAAATGGAACACAAAGTAAGAAGCAAGATTAATTTTACATGACGAAATATGGAGACAAAATTGAGTAGTGTGTGCAGTTTTAGGTGTTCCAGTGCACAAAAGGACATAAACAGCACAGACAAAAACCTGACATTTATCAGGTGATGTTAGTGTTAAGAAACTATAATGACAATGAGATACTCAAATAACTGCATTGAGACAGACAAGACAAAGAGAAGCTAGTTGGAGATTTGGTGAAGTAATGTAGGTCATTTTATCCGCATGAGTAGTGAAAACATATTTCCTCTTCTTTAGAGGGGTTCATGACTAGGTCCTGATCAATATACACCACGAAAATCAATGTCACTAAGAGAAGAAATTTAGCAAGAGATTCTTCTCCCAGGAGTTGTTGGACCATATAGTGCTTTGCACATGGAACAGTTAAAGCTGAGAGCAGTTTGTTGTCTTTAAGGTAAAAGTGAATAGTATTTGAAATAGGAAACTTTGACACTGTGTGGTACAGTGGGGGCATTGAGATTGGCTTCTTGTTCAAGCAATTCAAATCCATTGGAGACAGTAGTATCCTGCTTTGCAGAATGCCCATGATCTTCAGTTTGGTAAATTCCAAAATGCCAGGAAAATATAACAAATGATTTATAAAATGAACATTTTCTTCAGGCAATTAGAAATGTTTGAAAAAGTGGAATGTTAACCATCCAAAACAGGGAATAGAGTCACCGAGTCATAAAGTCCTAAGCATGGAGACAAGGCCCTTGCCCACATTGGTCCGTGCTGACCAAGACGTCCACCTACACTAATCCCATTTCCCTGCACTTGGCCCATATCTTTCTCAACCTTTCCTATCCATGTATTTATCCAAATGCCTTTTAAATGTTGTTAATGTACCCGCCTCAACCACTTCTGCTGGTCTCTCATTCCATATGCGTGCCACCCTCTGTGCAAAAATGTGTTTTTTAGATTACTTACAGTGTGAAAACAGGCCCTTCGGCCCAACAAGTCCACACAAACCATCTGAAGAGCAACCCACCCAGACCCATTCCCCTCCATTTACCCCTTCACCTAACACTACAGGCAATTTAGCATGGCCAATTCACCTAACCTGCATATCTTTGTGACTGTGGGAGGAAACCCATGCAGACAATGTGCAAACTCCAAACAGACAGTTGCCCGAGGTGGGAATTGAACCAGAGTCCCTGGTGCTGTGAGGCAGTAGTGCTAACCACTGTGCCACCATGCCACCTTGCCCTACAGGTTCCCTTTTATTCCTTCCCCTCTAACTTTCAACTGATCCCCTCTAGTCCTCCATTTCCCAAATCTAGGAAAAAGACTAAGTGCCTTCCCCCTATCCATGCCTCTCATGATCTTATACGCTTCTATATGATGCCCCCTCAGTCTCCTACACTCCAAAGAAAAAAGTTCTATCTTGCCCAACCTGGCCCTATAACTCAGACTGTTGTGTCCTGGTAACATCCTTGTAAATTTCTTCTGCACTCTTTCCAGTTTAATAACATCCTTTGAATAACAAGGTGACCACAACTGAACGCAGAACGACATTTTGTTTTGCTCAAAAACTGCATGAATCCATTAAAGATTCTGTAAATCCCTTTTTTAGATTAGAATCAGTCTGAACATTGGGACACAGACAACCTCACACAGGGCACCTCACACCTTCAATGCGTTATCTGGGCCAACATGGCACCAATTGCTAAAGTTCACTTGAGAATATAACTTTTAGAAGGCTCTGGAATTTACATATGAAAGAACTGAAACCAACATGGTCATTCTAAAAGATGAAACTTAACAAACATTCCAGGTCTTTTATGATATATAATTTCAGTTACATCACACTGTAAACTTTTGCTATAATTTCTGTGTCCTATGATCTTACACTCCACAAACACCTGATGAAGGAGCAGCGCTCTGAAAGCTAGTGTTTCTAAATAAACCTGTTGGACTATAATCTGGTGTTGTGTGATTTTTAACTTTGTACACCCCAGTTCAACACCGATACCTCCAATTCAAAATGCATGGATATCTTATCTCTCAGAATCTTCTCAAGGAGCTTACCCACCACAGATGTTAGGCTTACTGGTCTATAATTCCCAGGTTTTTCGTTGCCTTTCTTGAATAAGGGCACAACATTTGCAACCCTCCAGACTTCCGGGACCTCACCCATGGCTTGTGATGATGCAAAAATATCATCCAGGACCACTGCAATTTCTTCTCCAACCTCTTGTAATGTTCTTGGATATATCTGGCCAGGACCAAGAGATTTATCCACCTTCATACATTCTATACGTCCAACATTGCCTCTATTGTGATATGGACTGTCCCTAAGATATGACCACTAATGTTGCCAAGTTCCCAAGTCTTCATGTTTTGAGAGGGATATACAATTGAAAAACCTGAAATCTGATTTCAAAGCTCAACCCACCTCCAAGTCGACCACTTCTGCTTTTAATCGAGGGAGAAAGGGAGTGGGATGGGAGGGGGTATAGGAGCTGAATGATGGGCAACCAACTCATCGACTGGAATTAAAGTTTGCCATTTTCATGTAACGAGGTCTCTGCCTTAGAGTTAGCCACAGTGTTAAATGCAATCCTATAGCTAAGAGAAGATCGGGACATCTGACTTCCAATGGAAGTACCTCTACATTGACCTATTGAGTGAAGTTTACTTGATTTACATCCAACTTCTTTAGATAAATAGCAGCAAGTGCTCTGTGGCAGTAAACCAGGTTCCTTTTGTTGCCTTACTGATAGGGATAGCATGGTGGCTCACACCTCTGCCTTCAAGGACCCACCCTCGGTAGACTGTCTACATAGTGTTTGTGTGTTCTGTCTGCGTGGGTTCCAGAGAAAGCTTGAGGGGCTGGATTCCTGCTCCTATTTCTAGTAATATCCCCATCCTAACAGTACTGTGGATATACCAGATCCCTCCCATCATTCACTGCAATGGTTTAAGTCAGTTTACTGATCTATCTCCAGGAGAATTAATGATGGATAATAAATGGACACCTAGCCAGTGTTGCCTCCAACTTACAAATGAGTGAAAATAGTATACCCAAGCTCTTTAAACTGTCAAATTCACTCCAAGGACCTGTAGACTTAGGTGCATCTACATAAGGCAACAATCCTCCTCCTTAAGCCTCAAAAGTCCCTTTGAAACGATTGCCAGTGGCGGCATTTAATTGTGTGTTTATACAAACTGCAGCGTCCTAACTGAAAACCTGTTTATTTGCTGCACTGTATTTTACCTTTTAACACTGCAGCCAGGTGTTTCCTGAGGCAATGAATACAGTAGCTATTGAGGGGAAGAACGAGTATTGTTAATGGAGCTGAATGAGGTATTTCCAGTCAGCCATTCAGCACCAAGTGGTGCTGTTCATTTATTTAATTTGTGGCATGTCTTAATATTGCCAGAAGCCATAAAAACGACAGAAAATCATTCAGCAAACAGACACACAGAGGGACACATTCTGATTCATGTGGCAGCTGCTGCCAGAGAAAAAAAGACAGAGAGAGAAGCCATGTCCTCTCCAGTGGTTTATCGACTCCTCGCTCCAAAAGAAAGAGAGAAAATGTAACAGATTTAGACTGAGGGAGGACATAAATACTGATTTAGGTCCTGACTTCTAGTATGACAATAAATATTCAGCATAGCCCCGCTTAAAACTGGGGAACTAACCCTCAGCTGTCCTTGCTTTTCACATGATGGGCAACATCAAATTTCCAATTTGAGTTTTTCAGATTACAGTCAGTTCTGGTTGTGTGCCTGCATGGCGACTCTGACCTGGAGAGAATGTTGAGATTGTGTCCCCTGGACAGGGATTGAGATGACAACAGAGGAGGACTCCTGAGCCAGAATATATCCATCACTTTTATTTTTTGCTCTCTCTTTTCGTAATTTTCTTCTTTTTCTTTTTATCTTCTATCCTTGGGATGGCATCATTAGCGATGTCTGGCGTGAAAGCTGACGTGGACTTACAACCTCAGCATGGTCTCAAACCCCCAACCTCAGTGTTGACCCAAACCCCCAGCCTCAGTGTGGATTTGGACTCCCAGCCTTAGTGAAGACTCAAACTCCCGGCCTCAGCACAGACTCAAACTCCCAGCCTCAGTGTTGACCCAAACTCCCGGCCTCACACAGACTCAGACTCCTGGCCTCAGTGTTGATCCAAACTCTCGGCCTCACACAGACTCAAACCCCCAGCCTCAGTGTTGACCCAAACCCCCAGCCTCAGTGTGGACTCAAACTCCCGGCCTCAGCACAGACTCAAACTCCCAGCCTCAGCACAGACTCAAACTCCCAGCCTCAGTGTTGACCCAAACTCCCGGCCTCACACAGACTCAAACTCCCAGCCTCAGTGTTGACCCAAACTCCCGGCCTCACACAGACTCAAACTCCCAGCCTCAGCACAGACTCAAACTCCTGGCCTCACACAGACTCAAACTCCCTGCCTCAGTGTTGACTCGAACTCCCAGCCTCAATGTGACTTCGAACTCCCAGCCTCAGTGTTGACTCAAATTCCTGGCCTCAGCACAGCCTCAAATTCCCAGCCTCAGCACCGACTCAGACTCCCGGCTTCAGCACCGAACTGGACTCCCGGCCTCAGCACAGACTCGGACTCACGGCCTCAGCACCGACTTGGACTCCCAACCTCAGCACAGACTTGGACTTCCGGCTTCAGCACAGACACGGACTCCTGGCCTCAGTGTATACATGACTCCCAGCTTTGAGGTGAAGCACTGTGTGATCTAGGTTGGAAGGACTGTTATTATGAACTCTTACTTCCCTGTTTTTTCAAAATTATTGCTGTACTTTTTAATTTCCTTATTTTTCTAGTTTGTTTTTCCCTCAGAATTTGTACTAAGAACCTATATCTAGGTTCCTTACCTAAGCTGGCATCATAAGTGACGATGTGTAAACTTTTTATTGTAATCATGTGAGTATATGTAGCAATAGAGCTAATTCAATTCAATCTAATGAGTAGATATAAATTCGTAAAGTCATAGAGTCATAGAGATGTACAGCATGAAAACAGACCCTTCGGTCCAACTTGTCCATGCTGACCAGATATCCTAACCTAATCTAGTCCCATTTGCCAGCATTTGGCCCATGTCCTTATAAGCCCTTCTTATTCATATACCTAGCCAGATGCCTTTTAAATGCTGCAATTGTACCAACTTCCACCACTTCCTCTGGCAGCTCATTCCATACATGCATCACCCTCTGTGTGAAAACGTTGCCCCTTAGGTCCCTTGTATATCTTTCCCCTCTCACCCTACACCTATGCTCTCTGGTTCTGGACTCCACCACCCAGGAAAAAGACCTTGTCTATCTATCCCAATCATGCCCCTCATGATTTTATAAACCTCGATCAGATCACCCCTTAGCCTCCAACGCTCCAGAGAAAACAGCTCCAGTCTATTCAGCATCTCCCTATAGCTCAAATCCTCCAACCCTGGCAACATACTTGTAAATCTTTTCTGAACCCTTTCAAGTTTCACAGCATCCTTCCAATAGGAAAGAGACCAGAATTGCATGCAATATTTCAAAAGTGGCCTGATCAATGTTTCGTACAGGTGGAAGTGGGTACTGAAGATGCTGGATATTAGAGTCAAGATTAGAGTGGTGCTAGAAAAGCACAGCAGGTCAGACAGCATCCGAGGAGCAGGAAAATCGATATTTCGGGCAAAGGCCCTTCATCACAGCCACAACATGACCTCTTAACACTTATACTACATGCTCTGACCAATAAAGGAAAGCAGACCAAACACCATCTTCACTATTCTATCTACCTGTGACTCTATGTGCAAGCAACAATGTACCTGCACTCCAAGGTCTCTTTGTTCAGCAACACTCCCTAGGACCATACCATTAAGTGTATAAGTCCTGCTAAGATTTGCTTCTCCAAGATGCAGCACCTCACATTTATCAGAATTAAACTCCATCTGCCACTTCTCAGCGCATTGGCCCATCTGGTCCAAATCCTGTTGTAATCTGAGGTAACCCTCTTTGCTGCCAACCAGTCCATGCCGACCAGATATCCCAACCCAATCTAGTCCCACCTGCCAGCACCTGGCCCATATCACTCTAAACCCTTCCTATTCATATACCCATCCAAATGCCTCTTAAACGTTGCAACCGTACCAGCCTCCCACCACATCCTCTGGTGCTCCTTGGATGCTGCCTGAACTGCTGTGCTATTCCAGCACCACTAATCCAAAATCTGGTTTTCAGCATCTGCAGTCATTGTTTTTACCAAGCTCATTCCATACACGTACCACCCTCTGCGTGAAAAAGTTGCCCCTTAGGTTTATATCTTTCCCCTCTCACCCTAAACCTACGCCCTCTAGTTCTGGACTCCCCAACCCCAGGAAAAGACTTTGCCTATTTATCCTATTCATGCTCCTCATAATTTTGTAAACCTCTATAAGGTCACCCCTCAGCCTCCTACGCTCCAGGGAAAACAGCCCCAGCCTGTTCAGCCTCTCCCTGTAGCTCAGATCCTCCAACCCTGGCAACGTCCTTGTAAATCTTTTCTGAACTCTTTCAAGTCCTCGCATTCATCTAAATTAAGCTCTATCTGTCACTCCTCAACCCATTGGCCCATCTGAACAAGATCTTGTTGTACTCTGATGTAACCTGCTTCGCTGTCACTACACCTCCAATTTTGGTGTCATCTGCAAATTTACTAACAATACCTCCTATGTTCATGTCCATATCATTTATATAAATGATGACAAGCCGTGGACCCAGCACCAATCCTTACTGGTTACAGGCCTCCAGTCTGAAAAGCAACTTTCCACCACCACCCTCTGTCTTCTACCTTGGAGCCAGTTCTGTATCATAGTCACTGCTACCCTAATCATATCTGTTGTATTTCTACATGATTTATTATCACAAATGCATAGGGAGGAATCTTTTGTACACAGGTGAGGAGGTGGGAAGGATGTGTAATTAGATGGGAGTTGGTGTACCCTAATTCTGTCACCTTTTCACCTCCAACAAAATTTATTTTTGAGCAGGAAGACACACAGTCAACTTTCCCGCACTGTGACTAATTGAGGGTCTTATGTGGCTAGTTACGAGCCAATTAAGGGCTGCAGGCTGCTATCCTGTGGCACCTTGGTACCCCACGAGATGTAGGGGGATGCAAGTGGTGTTTGGGGGTGCCACTCAATGAAACACAATCACTGCATGCTGAAGGCAGTGATGTCTCCTGGGACCAAGCCCCTGCCTTTGCTTCCAACACACTTGCTCCCAACCTTTTGTTCGAGAGCCATAACAAGATTCCACTGGCTCTAGACTGACGATGAAAAATCTGATGTTTGTCATTCTAATGTTACAATCCTGCAGCCAAACACTGTCAGAAATATGAAGACAGCTTTCCAGAACTTTTAGAATATCTGCCTAGTTTTATTGATGCTTGTTGCCTTTCATCCACTATTTCCAACTATCTGGCTCACCCCACCACAGTTTTGTAAAGTTGAGGCCAATTCTACATCTACCAGAATAACTCAGCACAAACTTGAGTTAAGTTTTTTTTAATGGTATAAGACTGCCTTTGCTTTCATTTTATTTAATGGACCCTCTTCCATGAAATATTATTTCAGAGGATAGACTGACATATATGGCTGTAGCATGTCATATTCTTGAACTGTGGGGTGGCATGTTGGCTCAGTGGTTAGTACAGCTGCCTCGCAGCACCAGGGACCTGACATGTCCACTCTTGGGCAACTCTCTGTGTGGAGTTTACACATTCCCCTGTGGCTGTGTGAGTTTTCTTTGGGTGCTTTAGTTTCCTCTCACAGTGGAAAGGTGTGCAGGCTAGGTAACAGGGATTGGGTGTGCTGCTCTTTGGAAAGTCAGTGTGGCCTTGATGGGCCAAATGGGCTGTTTCCACACTGTAGGGACTCTATGATCTATTTATGTGGATTACAGACAAATTTACAGCAGATAAATTATCTTTCACTATCAAGTTATTGAAGATGAGGTTGATTTTCTGCCTTTTCAGTGTGTTATTATCTGGGAAGTAATTAAAAAAGAAATAGAAAGAGAAAGATTGGTTGCACTCTTGTGCTTGAAAGCCATAAAACTCTGGGACAGTCGACCTTACACATCAGATTTTACAACACGTATTTAACCTCTTTGGGAGAATATCTGCCAATATTATTTTAATTTCAGAAAGTCAAAACATGCTGCCAAAATTAGAGAGAAAACGTTTGGGGCAAAATGACTTTGAAAAAGCAAGCTTACATTTCAAATTGGAAACAAAACCCACCAATAAAGGAAATTTGAAATAAATGTTGAAAATTATGCAGCTGCACACCAAAGTAAATAATAATCTATTTTTTAGAAATGCATCTTTTCCCCCAGTAAATTGATGGTAGTATCTTTGGACTGTTTTGTGGAGAATTCTGGATTACTGTTACCATAACTCGTACCTCTCTATCCAAAACCCCACTGATTACCACACTGTCATCAGGCTCGAGCTCAAGCTTATCTCATCTGCTGCTAAAATTCTCATACATTTGCCACTTTCAGATTTGGTAATTCCACTACTTCCTTGGTTGCTCACCTGTGTTTCACCCGTCATAAGCTTCAGCTCATTCAAAATGCTATTGCCAGCAACCTATCCAAACCAAATCCCTTGGACCCATAATTCCCATCTTTGCTAATCTATACAAGTCCCATAATGTCACTAATTTGCAATTCTCATCGTCATGTTTGAATCATACCATGACCTCACCCACCAACCTCTGTTTTGTGCCCCCAACTTTAGAACAAACCTTGCAAATCTGTATTCTGTGATCTTGTGTTCTTTGCACATTTGTTTTTCCCCTTGTCTTAGTTCTATGCTCTGGAATACCCTTTCCAAATTTCTTTGCCTCCCATTGCTTTTCCCTTTTTAATATTCCCCATAAAACTAGACTCAGTCGCCAAGCTTTTAGTCCATTCTCGTATCTCCTTCTTTGGCTTGACTTGCTTTTTTTTTGTCGGATTACATCTCAATAAAGTGTGGGAACATTCTTCTTATTCAAAGGTAGAATATAAATGAATGCTTTCATTACTGTTCCACTTAGCCCTAGAGGTGATCAGCTCTTGGTTAGATGTAGGAGTTCTTTGCCAGTTTGAAGTTGCTTTATTCTGGCCTTAAATCTTACAGAGATATCTGTGCTGAGGTTTTGCAGCCAATAAAAGACAACATTGATATATGTTCTGTTAAAAAGGATGTTTTCATTTGATGGCGTTTTCATTAGTTGCTGGATCTGTTCGGAATAGGAATAGCTTATGTATCAGTTTGGAGAACTGTCACAGTACAAAAGACATGCCATTGACCTTCATTGCAACTTTGAAACAGGCAAAATAATGAACATTACTTCTCTGCCTTGGCTATTTCACAGTTACCATTGACTTATGCTAAAGGTTATTGCAAGCTTGAAGTGCTTTGACCATCACAGTTTGTTGATGAGCATTTTGCATTCAAGTCATCATATTCCATATTTGGAGTTTTATGAATTCAGGTTTGAACTGATAATAGTAAAACTATCTACCTTAATGTTTCTCCGGGCCAAAATGGATCTGATTAATGAGAAGACTTTTAAGTTGACATTGCTAGAGAAGCAACATGTTTTGTTATTCTTTCACCAACTTGAGATCAGATTTCCTTTGCTTCTGGTCTGCAGTGATCGTTGTAAATGCAGAACAACCTTGATTATCCAAACGTGACGGGCGGGAAGTATTTTGCTCGAATAACTGATCTGATCATAAACAAAGGAAGCAGGACCTTGGATAATCCGAAATTCAAATAATCGATGTTCAGATAACCAATGTTGTTCTGTACTGTTATGAAAATCTTGTTTTCACACAGTACCTTTTACATCATCAGGAGCATTTCACTGTAACTTAATTGGTTTCTAAGCGTTAATCATGTTGTATGTGGACAAAGACCGGACCATGAATTAGAAGGCTAGTTCTTTTTTTGATGGGTGTTGTTGGTTGATGGCTAAATATTGTCTAAGACATTAGGAGAATTTTATGCTCTTTGGATACTGACATAAGATCCTTTGCACACACCTAGACATCAGGATCTCAGCTCAAAATTTCATTGGAAGATAGTAACACTGTCTTGCTGCTTTAATTTGGAAATGCCTATTTTCGTGTTTCTCCCAACTCCACCACCAACAGTTAACATCCCTTACATAGAGGGGAGGTCTGATGAACTTTGAATATTGACAAATGGAGCACAGAGGAGCTCAGTATTCAAGGTAGAAATTTGTACTGTACACCCCTGGACAACAAAATTAGGAGTCAGAAGCATTGAGGGCTTCAAGTCTGCAGTAAGGTTGAGGCTAGAGGAAGGTTTGAGCCTTGGAGGAGCAATTACATGGATTGAGTTGAGGAATTCCAGGTTGAGTGCCCTGGTGTGCCTGCAGTAAGATATGACGCCACAGGAACAAAGCTTGGTTGTTCACTGTGAGAGATTTCAGGACCAGATGGTGCATTGTTTTTAACTTACAAGATAATCAATTTTCACATGCAAACAAGCACAATAACCTACTTTGAGAGTAAGTAATGGATGTCTCATTTTGGTCCTTAACCAATATAATGGACAGTAACAAGCAAAGAAGTTGCTGGAAAAGCTCATCAGGTCTGGCAGCATCTGTGAAGAGAAATCAAAGTTAATGTTTTGGGTCTGATGCCCCTTCCTCAGAACTGATGATAGCTAGGAAAGTGTCAGTTTATACGAGGAAGATTTGGTGGGAGGAGGGGATAAGGAGTAAACGATAGGTAGGGATAAAACCCAAAGAGAGAGAAGAGCAGTTGGGCAGACAAATGAGCTGACAATGATCTGGCCAGGCAGTATATTTCTGGTGAGAAATATATGCACTCCTCCTGCCTGTACTTGTAGATCTTGGGAGACCATGTCATGCCTGAAAAAGGAACAGTCTTTGGCCCAATTTATTCTCCCAAAATTTCAGACTTATGTTCTAGCTTAGTTTGCATTCTTAAGTCTTGGAACAGGGGTTAAACATTTAATCTTTGACTCAGCAGCATGAATACTAATTCTGAGCCAAACTGACTTGCAAATGTTTACTTGATTTGCTATTTTTCACACAATTACAAACTGACTTTAAATGACCTAGCGTATTGAGAGAAAGCAGTAGAGGATGAGGTTATTTATGAGTCTTTGCTTTGTCAATTTGTTTTTATGTCATTTAAATTGTTATACATTTTGATGAATGATCTGATGCTTGGTTATTGGCTCTACCTGAATCATCATGAATTTCCAAAATTATTAATCAAAAGTCAGGGAACTTCAATTAGGAATCTCGTTAGTACTGTTGTCATAAAGCTCATGGGGTTTTGAATTATGCTGATTAACATAGACAGTGGGATGACACATTCCATCTGTGACTGAGTTAGCCATTCAGCAGTTATTACCTTCTGGAGTCTGCAATGGCTAAGGTACACTGGAGCTTTTTCTTTGTAACATGCTGTTTTTGGAATTTTGTACTTCTAGCAGCTAGAAATATCTAATATTCAGCCTCAAAGTATCTGTATGAGTAATTCTTTAACAATTCTAAGAAACAGTTCCTGGGTAGCTTTCAACTGGAACCTCAATGCCCAATTTAGAGATAACTTGGGGTTAGAGGTGAGAGGCAAACTGTCTGGGTCCATGCATTGAGAGTTTTAACTCATTAAACTCAAGCAACTCAGTCCCATATCTCAAATCAACTTAAATGACCAGTTGGTATCCTGGTGGGTAAAAGTGAAGTTATGGCTGTCAGGTGACTTCTGCCAAGTCCACATTATATGATAAGCATTCAGGGAAGAGGCTGTGTCTCTTGGTGGGTTTCACAGTCAAAGAAGCAGAAGAGCAATCCGAGGTAGAAGAGACCAATTATTTCCTTGAGTAACACTCTTGCTCTTCCTGGTCCAAACGAAACTTACTCTTTCCTGGAGAAATATTTACTTCTGCTGCCCTCTTTTGGCCCCACTCTAGTCTCCTGACAGTTGCTATCAGACCATGATGTTTAAATATCAATAGTGCCTGCAGTGAATGTGCTCCAAACTGTTCAAACCCAGCAGTTAAATGATATTTGGTAAATGCAGTACGAAGGTTATAATTGTCATTTTCACCCCTGCCTCAGTATTTTCTGTTAGATGGGCAGAATTAAAATCATATCTTTTAAATGTAATAAAATTAGCTTAGTACACAGTAAATAAACGTCAATTGCTCTAAGGATCCTTGCAACCTCAAAGTGGTGGCATGGTGGCTCAGTGGTTAGCATTGCTGCCTCACAGTACCAGGGACCTGAGTTCAATTCCAACCTCAGGTGACTGTGTGGAGTTTACACATTCTCCCTGTGTCTGCATAGGCTTCCTCCAGGTGCTCTGGGTTCTTCCCACTGTCCAAAGATTTGCAGGTTAGGTGAATTGGCCATGCTAAATTGCCCATAGTGTTCACGGATGTGTAGGTTAGGTGCAGTCGTCAGGGGTAAATGTAGAGCAATGAGTTAGGGAATGGGTTTCGGTTGGGATACTCTTCAGAGGGTTGGTATGGACTTGTTGGATCAAAGGGCCTGATTCCACACTGTAAGGATTCTATAATAATAAATATCATCGAGATACATTTTAGTGCAAGATTCTATGCACATAATAAAGAGTAGGAGATCAAATTAGGATGGCATTAAGATGGTGAACATTGTATGTGCAACTGAAAGGCTTTAGTTGGAAGTGAGAAACAAAATAGCCATGAGTGAAAGAAGCACACACAAAATAAAACATGAATATTAATATAAAGCAACAGCACAATTCAAAATACAAACGATATAGCTCTCATGCTAACATTTCTATTCTAGGCTTGCTGCTGTACTCCAGCAAAACCCAAAGCAAAATGGAACAATAGCGCTTCAATTTCTCCTTATGCACTTTAAGGCTTTCAGGATTCAATGTTGAGTTCAACAACATCTGAAGATATACATGGCCTTTCATTTTGACTTCACCCATGTTCCAATTCTGGTACCTTGGTTTATATGGGTTTGCTCACAGCAAAGTCAACCTATTTTCAATAAGTCACGCTCATCATTAACACCTATTTTTCATCTAGATCTCTCCTTTGCTACCGTTGTTTAGTCTTTCCTTAAAACAATTTAGAAAACCTCTAACCAGAAAGTTATGAATGAATTTGCCCAGGTGTCCCACGACACCAACACAGTCAAATCAATACAAGCCAGTACTAGTGCAAAACAGTTCTAACTTTATTAGAAACAAAGTTACAATAAACTTTCATGCTAAACTAATCTTTAATACGAGTTAAGCCCTTAAAGGTACAATACTTCCTGAGTCTTGCAGATTTACAACAGTTGCTCTCTCTCTGGCTCTGTCTCTGGGTCTGTGAAATTGCTTTCTTCCTCTGTCCCTCTGGATCATCAGCTGGTCTCTGCCCCTGCTGTTCAGGTCTCCTCAGTGTCTCTTGGTGGGTTTCACAGTCAAAGAAGCACGAGAGGAAACTGAGGCAGAAGAGACCAATTGTTTCCTTGAGGAATGCTCTTACTCTTCCTGGTTCCAACGAAACCTACTCTTTCCTGGAAAAATATTTACTTCTGCTGCCCTCTTTTGGCCCCACTCTAGTCTCCTGACAGTTACTATTAGACCATAATATTTAAATATCAATAATACCTGCAGTGAATGTCCTCCAAACTGTTCAAACCCAGCAGTTAAAAATGACATTTCGTGAATGTAGTACAAAGGTTATAATTGCCATTTTCACCCCTGTCTAAGTATTTTCTGTTAGATGAGCAGAATTAAAACCATATCTTTTAAATGTGACACAGCTCATTTAATGCACAGTAAACAACAGTCTCAGACCTTTCCAAGAGCCGTTCCAAGAGAGGGGTATGCAGATGAACTCTGTTTTTAAACCTTTTAAATGGTTACTGGAACTTTCTATAGTTCTGGCCAATCAAGGCAATACACGTAATAGTTTGAAACAAGAGTCACACATTTAGATGGCATGCTACTGTTAATTTCTTTGTGTAGCAGGGCCCAGTCCATTTCTCTCTGGGCCCGCCTTTGTTTAGTAGATAAATTGTTGGGCTATGTCTGTCCAGAATTAGTGTTGCCTTTTACATTATGCTAATGTTCTGGATGTAAGTTTGCTTACTGAGCTGGAATGTTCATTTTCAGATGTTTTGTCATCATACAAGGTAACATAATCAGTGAGCCTCTGGTGAAGCACTGGTGCTATGACTTGCTTTCTATTTACGTGTTTAGATTTCCTTGAGTTGGCGATCTCACTTCCTGTGGTGATGCCATTTCCTACAATGATGTCACTTCCTGTTCTTTTTCTCAGAGGGTGGTAAATGAGGTCTAAGTTGATGTGTTCATTGATAGAGTTCTGGTTGGAATGCCATGCTTCTCGGAATTCTTGTGCATGTCTCTGTTTGTCATGACCACCTGGCTGCTGTGTTTGCGGAGTGTCTGGTGTGTAGGTTTTGTGATTTCAAAGTTTTGCTTAACCAATGTACCCAGCATCCCATGCTGTTTGGCCAAGTTTGAAATCTGTCTGTGTTTCAGCAGCCAGAAGGCTGCTACACCACCACTAACACTCACTTTGTCTTTAGTTCTGGGCATCTTACCATTTGTTCCACTCACTCTTCCTCCCTCTTTGTCAACAGTATTGACACCTTCATTTTCCAGCCCCCTTCAGTTCTAAAGAGGAATAATTGGAATTAAAATGTTAACTCTGTTTCTGTCTCCACGGATGCTACAAGACCTGTTGAGTTTCTCTGGCATTTTCTGTTTATTATTGACAAGCTGTTTGTCAAAAAAAAATACTTGTACTGAAGCAGATAGATATAATCTAGAATGTACCTGAAAGCACTAAATTTGAAAACATAATGGCCATGTCACAGTGGAAGAGAAATCATAGGACAGGAAATGTCACTGTGGAAGAAAAATCAAATGATGCCCATGGGTTAAACTTTGCAATTGATGCAATACTCTCACTGAGTGAAAAGTATAAAATGGAATTGACATATGAATAAAAAGAATGCAGAGTGAAACAAGTCTTGGACCTGAAATGATAAATGATATTTTTGATATTACCAAAATGTTGTGGAGCTGTTGAGGAAGCGGTTTAGAAGGTGTGTGGCTTGTGAAGTTTGGAAAACGGTGCAGAATCAATATACTGCAGAAACATACCTGTAGGTAATAGTTATGTGCTAATGTATTAAAAAAGCAAGTGAAGATAACATTACAAAAATATAGATAATTTGATGAAATATTGTATAAAAGATTATTGGAAAAGAATCAAACATGTGAGGATGCATCTCCGCAGCAGAGCTTTGGTATCAATGGGAATGAATCAGAACAAAACCTGATTGCTGGTATTTTCGGCGACACTCCATGGTGTGACCAATATTTTTCTTTATACTCTTGACTGTTTGATTCTATTGGAGCAATTTGCAGATGACAAAATAGAACTAGTGTTTTGAACTAGGCCAGACCACTCAAAACATTCTTGAGCAGACAACCCAGACCTTAACGTTGCAATTTGTTTTGGTAAGTGTACAATGAAAATTACCCAGAGTATGCTAGCTAGGTTGACTACCAGGTTTTAATACAGACAGAAAGTTTATTCATAAAATTACACAATGAAACACAAAGAACAGAATAAAGAACCTGTACAGAACTCAGTCTATCCAAAGTAGACGTAATTATGCCATTCCAAATATACACAACAGTCCCAATAAACAAACCCCCTTAGAACACAGAAAAAAAAAGGAACAGCTGCTTACAGGTTGAAGTTAGAAGGGCAGAAAGAGAGAGTTTAGCAAACTGTTTCCATGCAGCTCACTGTTGAACTCCTAATTAGTTCTGGACTGAACTGAACTGCACAGCTAGAGGACTGACTATTCCCCTTTCATTATACAGATCACCTCTAAAACATGACCACTTTGGCCTGAAGTCTCATCTGTTTACATATAAACAAGAAGGCCTCTCAATACACTTTAATCTCTGAAGCAAACCAGTCTAATCGGGAACATTTTATTACCCCTATTAAAAAAAATGACACGTACTCTTGAGAAAAGGAACAGCTTTTAGCAAAAAAAGGACCAGCTTTGTGATACGAGCAGGAATAAGTCAGTTGGACCACATTATGAGAGATTGATGGCATGGACAGTTGGTCTTTAATATGGATAAGTGTGTGCTAGTCTTTTTCTGTCCTTCACTCATGTCTATATGCTGACTTTACATGTGATGTACAATAAACTCTTTTAATAGAACAGCAGGGCTTAATCATACACCAACTGAAGGCTAATGGCATTACTTAACAAAATTCAAATCCTAAATGTTCAAACTTCAGTGAAAACAGGCAGCAATTATATATGTTCTTCAAGAGAAGTAAATTGTTGTACTGTAGGAGGATTGTAGGAGTAATCAAAGGGTAAGACATGGGTTTGGAAAAAAAACGCAACAAAGGTCCACGTCACATGGTCTGTTGACTGCTCTCAATGAGTTTATGGGAAAACAGACTAAAAATATATTTTGAAGTGCTTGGGTACAAAAGTAATACCTTATTGACCAACGTAAAATATCTGAATAACACTTACATAATGTGACAGGTGAATCACCACTCCACCCATTCCCCAATTTCTACAAATCCACTATCTTCCTGGTTCTTCCCCTGGACAGACATATGAAACTTGCTCCTGAGAGGTCAGCTGTTTGGTGTGTGTATGGGTTGCCATCTGTTCTTTTCTGTTCTCTCTGATGATATGCAAATTCAGCCAAAGAAAACCTTGAACATTTGAGATTGCGTGGTTTTGCTAATGGGAATTTCTCCATAGAGTTTATTTTCTACCTTATCACGACATGTATAATATAATTTGCATAAACCTGCACTTGATTAGATTCCCTACAGTGTGGAAACAGGCCCTTCGGCCCAACCAGTCCACACCGACCCTCCAAAGAGTAACCCACCCAGACCCATTTCCCTTCTGACTAATGCACCTAACACTATGGGCAATATAGCATGGCCAATTCACTTGATGTGCACATCTTTGGACTGTGGGAGGAAACCAGAGCATCCTGAGGAAACCCACGCATACACGGGGAGAATGTGAAAACTCCACACAGATAGTCGCCCGAGGCTGGAATCGAGCCTGGGACCCTGTTGCTGTGAGGCAGCAGTGCTAACCACTGAGCTACCATGCCGCCCCTTTAAAGGCCATTTGGCCCATTGAATCCACATCAATCCTCCAAAGAGAATCCCATCAGACTAAACCTTCCACCCTATCCCTGTAACCCTGCGTTTCCCTTGGCCAATCCACCCTAACTTGTGCATCTTTGGAATGTGGGAGGAAACTAGAGCACCCAGGGGAAACCCACTCAGACACGAGCAGAATGTGCAAATTCTACACAGACAGTCACCCAAGGGTGGAATTGAACCCAAGTCCCTGGAGCTATGAGACAGCAGCACTAACCACTGAGCCACCATGTCGCCCCCTTAGCACTAACTCTCCTAGATCATTTATACCATAGATGTAAATTGTCAGGAAAGACTTTTGGCAGCTTTCTTTAGCAACTGCATATACTATAATCCTGTTCATATATTTTATAATAGGAGTAATTCCTTATCTTTCATGACCAATGTTAAGATGGGCAATAATAACTCGTCAGGTCATTCAACTGGCTATGAGCACATCAGGTCTTTTTGAAAAATATTGCCACGGCTGCAGTCTCTTCTGTATATAAGGATGTCCTGACAAAATGTACTCCTGTTTCTCAACCACTTCATGAAACTACCCAAAGGTGAGTTGATAAAATTTTATCAGCCACTTTCCTCTGAACTGGAATGGTTTCTAAGCAAAGTTGATAACACTGATACATTGGGCAGAATTCTGTTGTGGTGTTGGGGGTCTCACCAGCTGGCTGGACACGTGCACTACCTTTTTCAGGGAAAGCATACTGCACACATCACCCAGGCAGTAGTGGGAGGGTTTTGCTGGGAATCAAGACCCTAGACTGGAAGTCTCATCCAGCGAAAGCCATCAGTCAATTCGAGGCTAGCATCTCACATGCTCAGCAGTGCCACATGGAACCCATGGCTGCTGGCTGCTGAAGCTCCAAGCTCATAGAGAACCCAAAGCAAAGGTAAGTGATTTGTTGCAGCTCTGAGCATTTACAACTGGGGGCTGTGAGGCAAGGTGGTCAGAAGTAAGGGCAGGGGTGTGGCACCCAACAAACACCCTGGATGTTCTATATTTGATTCATCAATGAGTGCCTTTGATTGCCAAACGTTGACAAGCTACCGACACAGGTTGATGTTCCCAACATGCCAATGGGGACTGTCCCAACAGCAACTGAGTTAATCATAGAAGCCCTACAGTGTGCAAGCAAATCAGTCAACCCAATTGAATCTACACTGACACTCCAAAGAGCATCCCAACCAAATCTCCCCTCCTCCCCCATTGCCCTAGGCTTGCAATCTTGCATTTCCCCTGGCTAACCCACCTAGCCTACACATCCCTGGGCACTATGGGCAATTTAGCCTGGCCAATCCACTGCAGCTGCACATCTTTGGTCTGTGGGAGGAAACTGGAGCACCTGAAGAAGCCCATGCAGACTCGGGAAGAATGTGCAAACTTCATATACGCAGTCGCCCGAGAGTGAATTGGGTCTCTTGTGCTGTGAGGCAGCAGCGCTGACCACTGAGTCACCATGCCGCCCACTTAAGGGCCACTTAAGAGTCTCTGTTGGTGGCAGGGCAGGATGGCCAACGATGAACCTTCTTGCTTAGAACTAAACTCTAACAGATACAGGGAGGTGGTAGCTATATCACCACCTAATTAAATGCCCTCCCATCTCCAATCTCATCTTATCAAAGAGCAAAGGTTCCATTCATTGTTTCAGGAGCTTGAACCCTTAGGAGGTGAGTTTAAAGATCACTATCACTCAGCTGAATTAAGATCGCTTGCTATTTTTCCTTCCTGCTGGGAGAGGATTCTATTCTCAAGAATCATACACTTCAAAACAACCCAAGATCTTGTCAGGTCATAAGCTACGAAACTATCCTTGAGCATTATTCTCATTTTTGTTTCAATGCAATATCATGGATCTCCCCTAAAAATGAGTAAGTCTGCTGCATCATTAATAAGAGAAAAACTGCATTGTCTCGAGAGTATCTCAGGCCATACACTGTTGAATCTCCAGGAGAAAATTGAGGTTATTTATTTGTGAATGGCTAAAATCTCTTGTGCTGAACTGATCAGACTATTTTACCTAAGCACATATTCATGAAAAATGTCAAATGGATAAAGTACAAGGACAAGATCATTTCTTGTAAATAAACTATCTCAGAATATTTACAGTTTTTAAAATAATTGCACATTCCATGATGACACATTTCTAGACTGTTGGTAAATTGAATTCTGAGCTTGCTGCCCACATCCCAATAATTTAGCTCCTAAACATATTTTAGAGAGCAGATTAATTCTGCAGCAAGAATGTGTGTCCACTTTCCTTTTGCCATGGATGTTCCTAATTGTTTTCTGCAATTTAAAACTGCGCAGATTCCAAAGCACTCCAAACTCCGATTTTTTGAACCACTTGTCTTTTCAACAGTTTTGTGAATTATGTCTCTTGTATTCAAAGCCAAGAAGGTTTGAAAAATAAAAAAGCTTGCATGACTTAGAGACTTTCCAAAGGTTTTTCCAGACAATTGAGTACTTTTGATATGTAGCCACTTTAACAATGTAGGAAATGTAGCAGCCAATTGGTGTACAGAAAGGTCCCACAAACAGCAAAACTTTAAAAATCTATTATCTATGTCAAATAATCTACTTTTGTGATGTTGATTGTGGGATAAATAATGGTCAGGATATGAGGCCTTGTTGCAAAGCTTATGTTTATTATTTGAGACTCAGCAAATCTGGCAGCAACTGTGGAGAGAAAGCTGAGTACATGTTTTGGGACGAGTGACCCTTCTTCAGAACTAGAGCGTTTTTGCTTTGTTTCAGATTTTTTTTTAGATCATTTGTTAACAGGATGTGGGGTTCGCAGGCTTAGCCAGCATTCATTGCCCATCCCTAATTGCCATAGTTAAGCTGAAAATGTGTTGCTGGAAAAGCGCAGCAGGTCAGGCAGCATCCAAGGAGCAGGAGAATCGACGTTTCGGGCATGAGCCCTTCTTCAGGAATGAGGAGAGTGTGCCAAGCAGGCTAAGATAAAAGGTAGGGAGGAGGGACTTGGGGGAGGGGCGTTGGAAATGCGATAGGTGGAAGGAGGTTAAGGTGAAGGTGATAGGC